>NW_026652276.1:153601138-153659489 GCF_009828535.3 Hylobates moloch | reverse complement strand
TGAGCCACCGCGCCCGGCCTATAATAAACCTTTATATCTGCTAGGGATAGTTCTGTTTCATTCTTCTGTATCAGAAATATTTTGAATATTCTCTCTTTTCATTTTAGAAATAATCTCAATTTCTGTAAATAGTGCTATGGAGAAAGTGAAGAAAAATATATTAAATTTCCAAAGACATAATTATATCGGTGATCTTCAAATCACGATGCTTCATCAGCATGCTTTCACAGTGAAATATTTAAACTGAGATAGTTCTCTATTCTGGATTTTTCTTGGTCTCACTTTGAGCCATAGTTGAATTCATGTATCATATATTGCCCAAACACACATTAATCAATTTGACGATAAAAAATAAGCAAAAATAGTACAAAAAAGATTCACTAAAAAGTAGTTGACGGGTGTTAACATATTATTATTATTTACTAAACAAAATAATCAGTAATTGCCTTTTATTATATACCTACTTAGGGATAGACAGCTATACTATTGGTGCTGTTTATCGAGTATTCTAATACAGTTTTCTAGATATTATTACCATTATTCTTATGTTATAGATGAGAAAGTTGAGGTAAAGGTTAAGTGACTTACCTAAGATTACACAGAAAGGAAACCGTGGTGCCAGTATTTAAACTTGAGGGCTGGGGTTTGTTTGATTCCAGATTCTGTTTTTTTTGTTTGTTTGTTTGTTTGTTTTTGGTTCCTGTTATATTTCAATCTCCTATTTTTAAAGCATTTGGAATAAAAAAATAAAGCATATACAGTATGTGGACGCCATCCATATGATTACTATCATTCAGGTAATTCTCCCACTTGATATAATTAGGTTTGTAAATATGACACTATTTTCCTGTACTATAATTTAGGTAATTATACTACTGAGTTTAATTACCTTTGCAAGCTTGACATTGCATTTTGCATTAGATCTATTCCACATGAGTTGAGTTCTACTCTTGGCTTTACTTCTCCATTTTGTGTGAATTTGAGAAAATTTTACTTCGCTCTACCTCAATTTTCATATTTCTAATATTGGAATCATGAGCCTTTCAAGATTCCCTATAGGGATATTTTCTCATGGACAATTTCAGATGGAAGAAATACATATGCCATGATCATCGTCATTGTCACCAAGAGCTGAAATATTCAGTCTAAAAAATCTTGGCAGAAAAAGAGGAGAAATATACTTTTTAAAATCTACATATATTTCCTTTTCTAGGAGAAGGAGTATAGTAATTATATAATATCAGTATAAAACCTGTTATGGGCAATTCTAGAAAAGGTCATTATAAATGTAAGAATATGGTATTGATTTTAGATATATTATAGCCTATTTTGTGTTGTTTTCTATGTCTATCATGTGAAATTTTACCATTTCATTTTTTAAAATAGATTGAAAAGAGATTGAATAGTTAATTGCCAATAGTCGCTACATGTATATATCTATGAATAGATATATACATATAAGAATATGCATTTGATTATATAGAGTAACTCTAATACCTTATATACTATTTTAGTTAAAACCTAGATTACATATTTGATACTGAATTTCTGTGATCTTAGCAAGGAAACAAAAAAATAGCAACAAATACATAATGGGCATATCTTAGAGAAAAGAGAAGGAAGAATATAGAACTCTAAAAGTCAATATGTTCAGATTTATTTTCAAATATACTATAAAATATTGGGGTGAATTAAAATAAGTGGAGAAGGATTTTTGGAAAAACACACATTTTTCTATTAGCATCACAGTATTAGCAACCCCCGCAACAACATCTACAAATTTAATTCCAGATTATAAATCAATATTGTCATTAATGTAGGACAGTAGTCAGTTTATAAATAAAGAGACTTCATAGTATAACTTAGTATCACTTTATTAACCCAGCTTTATTGACTGTAATGAAAAAAACTTTTTCTTTTAGTTCTTGTTTTTAAGACAGCTAAATTATAATCATCCAAATGCCTAAAATTTTATTTACTAAAAATATTTGAATTATTTTTATTAAAATTTATAAGCACATTTTATATAATAAGATTAGTTTATAAACTAGGGTACAAGAATTTTCAAATTTCCTTGGTGACTTGGGATCTGTATTCATTCATTCATACATTTGAAAATATTACCAAATGTCCAGTAACCTGTACTGTGTTAAATCAAAGATGGGAGGTGTTGAAGCACAAATAAAACATAGTCCCTGCCCTTAAGGTATTCACAGTCAAGAAAATGGAGGAAATGTAAATGTAACTTATTTGGACATCACATTACACCCTTTACCATGTAAGTTCGCAATACCTGTCCTTTTAGGTTTCACAATATATTACCAGACAAAGTAAGTGACTTATGAATCTGTATTGTCACACAATTTCCTAAGGTGTCCTGAGGCAAATAGGTTGATAGAAAGTTGAATCTATATAATGCCATAACCCATATTTATGTAACTCCATAAATGTCTGTGTTTTGAAGAAAAAACCATAACATCAAACATCTGGATGAAAACTAAATAGTTCAGTGACATAGCCAGATGCCTCTAAACATCTGGGATTTGTAGATTTAATATTCCAACTGTTTCCATTTTTATCTGGGGACTTGGAATATTGTAAACATTGTCTAACAAATATTTATTTATATCTTTGAGATGTGAAAACATGCAAAGGATAATCGTACAAATAAAATTTTCAGATTTAATCACATCCCTAGTGATTAAATTTGATCATGGCAGTGTATCTAGTAAATCCAAAGACTTGCCTAAGTAATTCAGTAACAAAGTAGCTGAACTACTGATTTAGTAGTATTAGAATTAGAAGCAAGAATGCTTAAAAGTAAAGGTGAAAAATGGGGAAAAGAAAGCTTTTTTTTACTCTTCCTGAAGAGATGGATTTATATATGATTAAGAGAAGGAATTCTTCAGCTATTTCCAAAAGCTTATTGGAGCCACTAATTGACTCTGTTGTTTCTACCACAATTAAATTTCGTTTGTGTGTGTTGGGGAGGCTGTTTAGAGTTAGGAGATACTTCATAACTAAAGGCTTAAGTCCTGTTTACAGGGCTGCCTCTCACCTTTATCCACTGATTTAGCACATTGGGAATCATTTTCCTACCTCTGTAATTTTTAGTTCTGAAGCCTCTTCTTTTTCTATTTCCAAGTCTTGTGAATCAGGCTCATTAATGTAATCATAACATTTACAATTACATATTTCATATGTTTTTAAAACACAGTGAATACACATTAGCTATAGACAGCCATGGACAAATAACACATTAAACAAGGATTAACCCTTTCTTGGGGCAACAGATTAAATTCCCCATGACAGATTTGAATCTCACAGGCACAATTATAAGCCAACCTTATAATCTCACTCCTCTTTCCAAAAATGAACCGAAAGCAACCATTCACATGATGAAGCAAAGTGGTTATATGATTGATTCCTTTTAACTTGGCCTTTAGTAAACCATTGCTTTCTCTCACACCCGGTAAAATTCAACTCAAATGGCTTCTTTCACTATATTTACAGTAAAAATTCACTATTCTTAATCCCATTTTTACACAAGATAAAAAACAGACACGCCTTTTAGTTATTTTAAGTAAAATATTGTTTACTTAAGTATTTCATGAATAAAAGACTGTATCAAATTTAATGAAAATATCAAAACTAAATTAGGTACTTTTTTCTTTATTGTGTTATAAAATTACTGAATAGCAATACCTGAAGATAGGAATTTGTATATTCTGAGCCATTACTTCATGCTTATCTTGTTCAAACTACTGAGACCAACTACAATGATGGTCTTTGATCTCAACATCTTGCCCAATCTCTTGGCTGATGTTTAACAATAATTGGCAACATAATACCGTCAATATTTTGGCTAACAGCTTCTAAGTATAACCTATCAAATATAAATATTTAGCTGAAACAAAGGAACTAACCCTTTTTATAAGAACAGTAGAATACTGAAATATTACTATGATTCAATCTAAATTTATATTCTGATTGCTATTAATATTAAATTAATATTTTGATTATTTATGATTGTTTAAATTCTTTATCAGAATCTATGTGACCCTTTACTGCCCTGGTTATTTCATTTATTAGATTTAGAGACTATCACCTTAGATCCAAGTTTATTATATAAACTTATAAAAATAATTATTAGTTCTGTGTGAGTATACACTGACCCATAAAAAAGTCATTAATTTTAATAACTTCAAAACCTTCAAAAATTTAAAAATATACATTCAGCATAAAAAGTTGGAAGTGATAAAGGGATTTGAAGTTCAAAGTCTATTCTAAATTGAATGCATCTCTGAGTTTTTCATGAGGAGACACAGAAATATGAAGAATAATTGGTACAAAGTTATTTATAGTCAAAGTCTCTAGAAAATTGTCAGTTCTCTTAGGCCTGGGTTTATTATTGTATAGATGTCACAGAACATATGTATGTACTCTTCTATATAAAGATATAGATAATAGAAAGTTTTCTTAAAATTGAAAATGCCAACACAAAACTTGCAGCAGCTTCTCAAAATATCTAGAAGCTTCTCAGTTTTAGAATCTTTTTTAACATGAATAAAACTTATGGATGCAAGAATAGTGTAGAAAAGAAATGTTTGGAGTGATCTTTCACAGCAGAAGTCTCTTTCTTTAGCAGTACACTTTAAGGGATGATGCTGTGATGTAATGTATGATATGTTTCTAAACATTATTGTTAATTGGTAGATTAAATATAAATTAATAGTTTTGCTTCCCTAGTGAGGAAACTGAGAAACAAAATGTGGAAAATTCTTAGACTCCTGGGAAGAATTATCTTTATCCTTTTATTATACCAGCTTGATGAATGTTTACAGCAAGAATCAGTGGAGCAAATTTCAGTAAAATCTCTAAAATAAAGGCTCATTTTATTTGCGTGTGTGTATATACACACATATGCCAACACATACACACATATACAGAGATATGTGTGTGTATATATATATCTATAGATAGATACATCTCCTTACTTCTAACTATACATATGTCTACCTATCTACGTCAAAAGAAAGCATTTTAAAAGAAAACAGATTATATATTCTCAAGGCCAGTTCAATAAAGGTAATGTTTATTTTTCTTTGGTTTTTAAAATATTATTTGAAATTTAAATATTTAAATTTATTATGGATGAGTACTTATTTCTTAGTCTTTTACTTTATACAGGTAATATTTCTGAAAATTAATTTTAGGTTAAAACATTGTTTGCACTGAATAGATCTTGCTTTATTATTGATCTTAAGTTACTTTTCATGTATCATAACCTTTTTTGTGTGGAAGCTGAAGTGGTTTTGAGTCTGGTTTTTGATGCTTACCGATACTGTCAATATGTAATTATTTAAACAAAAGCATTATCAGGAATGTCTCTTTATATTTAATATTAAAATACCCTCTCATATCCCATTGTCAACTCTTTTACCCTATACTCTCCCCATTTTACCAGTTGTAGTCAAATTATTCTTAATAATTGTCATATCATGAGTTAAGCAAATAAAACATCTTACTGTTTCTCTAGATGACTCCTATATACTGCTGTAGAGAAATAAAGAAATATTCTAAAGTCTGGCTACATAAGTAGACTTGAATTAACATGAATAGATGAATAGACAATAAGTCAACTCATGGAGACATAATTAGCTAAGTAACTAAATGTATACATTTGTAGAAATAAAACTATGAAGCAGAGAGATTGTGTAAAATAGCTGAGCAAAACGGGCGTGGTGGTGGGTGCTTGTAGTCCCAGCTACTCTACTCGGGAGGCTGAGGCAGGAGAACGGCCTGAACCCGGGAGGCGGAGCTTGCAGTGAGCCGAGATCAAGCCACTGCACTCCAGCCTGGGTGACAAAAAAAAAAAAAAAAAACGAAAAACAACAGCTGAGCAAAAGACAAAACCACTCTTTATTTGGCACACAAAATATTTCTCCTTAGTAGTCATCAAAAAAATGATAGCTATTTTGAAAATACTTGGCTTTGGGCCATTTGATGATTTATGAGTAAAAAACAAAACATAATCCCGTCATTTCCACCAATGGAGTATGATCTAGCTAGGTGGCAGTTTCCATTTATCTTGGCAGAAGTATCATTAATTTAGTCTGTTTATTCCAGTAATCTTAACTAGTTACAAGTCTGCAACATTGCACTTTTGATTAGCTCTGTGAAAAAGATACCTTGAAGTGAAAGGATCTCCCATTCTTTCTATATTTGGCAGCCTTAACTCTATAAGAATGTCCATTTTACCACTTCTTTTATATACTCCTGCAGCTGCTTTCTCTCGTCTTCCCACTGTGAGATACTAAAAATCTGGTGGGAGTTTTCTCCAAGTTTATCTGGATGGAGAAAAAAACGCCAGAATAAGCTTGTCCAAATTAAAAATACCTTGAAACTGGAGAGCCTTTAGACTGAGTTCTCTGCAAATCATTCGGGGTGACTCTGACAATTGAAGATTATTATCTGTTGATCTTGAAGGTTATATGAGAATATGTTGTAAACTAGAAGCTGTAAGTTAGAAGCTGGAAGATTTACTGGAGTGATCTGTAACTGTTCAACAAACAACATTATATAATTAAAATATTTGAAGCTCAGCTTCATTCCAGTTTCTGCATTTTTATTTAACACAAAATGATTTTCTTTAACACTTGTGTGCCAACATGGAGTTACTTTGCAGAATGAGCCTCTTTTTTTTTCTTCTTTGGCCAGACGAAGTTCAAACAGAATTATAGACTATCCTGACGTTGCATTATGGAAGACGCAAACGTAAGAGTGTGTCATCTTTGTGTGATTCCATGACTATTCTTCAGAATGGAATTTGGAAATTCAAGTCCTGAGTGATATTTAAGGATTTAACATATTTTATGTTTTTCTAAAAGGAAACCTAATTATTATTGCAAATCTTCATGACACATATATGGCTCGTCATAAAATTTGTGTTAGATATACTGATCGGTGATATAAGTAAGGTAGGGGTAGCCACAAATAACATCAGTTATAAACATGCACATTTTATTGGCAATCATGTACAATTTCCACATGACAATATGTCTAAAGACTAGTTATGATTATAAAGTAAGTTTTCATGTAGGAGAAAATTATTTCTTAAAAACAATTCTGTTACAGGCCAGGTGCCATGGCTCAAGCCTGTAATCTCAGCACTTTGGGAGGCCAAGGCTGGTGGATCACGAGGTCAGGAGTTCAAGACCAGCCTGGCCAAGATGGTGAAACCCCATCCCTACTAAAAATACAAAAAATTAGCCGGGCATGGTAGCAGGTGCCTGTAATCCCAGCTACCAGAGAGGCTGAGGAAGAGAATTGTTGAACCCAGGAGGCGAAGCTTGCAGTGAGCCGAGACTGCACCATTGCACTCCAGCCTTGGTGACAGAGGGAGACTCTGTCTCAAAAAACAAACACACAAACAAAAGCAATCTTGTTGTATAATTTAATATTTGTTTTCCCTGTTTGCATGATATCTTTCTTTTGATGTAGATAGATATACGTATAGTTAGAAGTATGGAGATGTGTATATATTTATATGCACACACACACATATATATCTGTGTATATGTGTGTGTATGTTTTTGCATATGTGTATATTTACACACACACACATAAAATGAACTTATGAGTCCTGTCTCTGCTTTTGAATCACACACCCACATAAAATGAGCCTATAAGTCCTGTCTTTGCATTTGAATTTCAAAAGACCTTGACAATGTTAAGGAAACTATTTTATATTCAGATAATTCTATTAAAGCTAAGGAAAATATTGAACAATATGAGGTTAGATGTAATATTCCTTGATGTATATGTTTATTTTACTGAATCTCAGGTTATTTTAACATATGAAAAAAATATGTCTTAAAGAATGAATATGAAAAGACAACATATCTATAATTAGATATTTTACATGTGGAAATCCTAGGGAAGGATGTTGTTTAAGATTATATAAGGTCAAGATATAGATTACACGGCTAAACATAGCATTTATGAGATTAATATAAAATCTAAGTAATGGAATAGCTGTGCTATGGTCTAAATATTTATGTCTCCTCCAAATTCTTATGTTAAAATCCTAACCCTCAAGGTGATGGCATTAGGAAGTGGGGCCCTTGGAATGAGATTAGGTCGTAAGAACAGATCTAGCATTACTCAGATTAGTACCCTTATTAAAGAGGTCCCAGAGAGCTACCTAGCCTCTTCAGCCATCATATCAAGGTAGAATGGAAAAATGGAAGTCTATGAAGAAGTGTGTGCTCACCAGACACCGAATCTGCTGATGCCTTGATCTTGGACTTTCCATCCTCCAGAACTGTGAGAAATAAACGTGTGTTGTTTATAAGCCACCCAGTCTATGGTATTTCGTTATAGCAGCCCCAGTAGAATACAAGCTGCATTGCAAATTACAGAAGATGGATTTTAAAGTGTTCTCTTTGTAATTCTGTTAATAACTTTAAAAGCCCAGCCTCCAGAAAATAAACTGAAAATATTTCACTGGGATGAGAACCCTGGCATTTTGAAAGAATATGCCATCTGACCTTTAAGAATAGCAAAGTTGACAACTGACATCATACTACATTTTTTCTGATAAATTCAGCACAGTAAAATTCAGCCCAGGAAATACAATATAACTTAAAATAGATACGTAATTTAAGTATGTGATTTTTTTTTTTATATGGAGTCTCACTTTGTCACCCAGGCAGGAGTGCAGTGGTGCAAACTCAACTCACTGCAACTTCTGCCTCCCAGGCTCAAATTTTTCTCCTGCCTCAGCCTCCCATGTACCTAGGATTATAGGTGCCTGCCACCACGCCTGGCTCATTTTTGTATTTGTAGTAGAGATGGGGTTTCACCATGTTGGCCAGGCTGGCCTTGAACCCCTGACCTCAAGTGAGCTGCCTGCCTTGGCTTCCCAAAGTGCTGGGACAAGTACAGGCTTGAGCCACCACTCCCAGCTTGATTGTTAATTTAAGATATTTTGTGCACAGATTCTTAATTTAAGAAACTTAATATGTGTCCATAGAAATGTTGGAATGAAATGGTGCAACCAGAAACATTATCCAATACAATTACATCATCCTTCTCCTGTGACATTCTACACTCATAACAATTGTGAATATTTATTCAACTTTTCCCTCTTCTGTGAATTCCAACAGGTATTTCTTTAGCTTAAGATTTTATTTCCAGCACTTTGCTCAACAAATATTTGTGTTACAAAATGATTAATTCAACATGCTTTGCATAGCAAAGGTTTTTCCCACCTGGGTGATGATTCCGTTTTATAGTTTACGCTAAAAATTATTTCATATCCATTATGATATATAAATCTACATAGAAGAAAGAGCAGGTAGTTTTAATTTTCATTTTATGCCTTGGGGAGATTGTTACCTACTTAAGAACACACAATTCTAATCGGCAAACCTTGGATTTTTATTCAGATTTTTTTCATAACAATTAAATTATTTTTGACTAACCCAGGGAGGCCGTCTAAAGCCTTAGTTTTGATTAGGAATTTAAATTCTGTATGTATACATCTTTTCACATTAACTTGCAAAACTGCACATAGAGATTTATAGAATAGAAATATATTGTGCACAATAACAAATTTTCAATTCAATGAAAACTGAATTATCTCTCATGTTCTTTGTTAATTTCCCCCCCGTGATGCTGTGGTTGGATTATTTCAGGAATGACTTCCAATGAAGTGGTCCTGTCCTACACTGACACTGAGTTTGGTCATGTGGCTTGCTTTGGACAATGGGGCACTAGAAAATATGACGTAAGAGACCTGAAAAGCCCTTGCTCACTGGAGTTTTCCCCCTCAGTGCTCCTGGGAATGCTTCTTTCACCATTGGAAGGATCCCAAGCTAGCCTATAAGAAGATGAAACCACAAGCAACAGAAACTAGCTGTCCCAGCTGAGGCCCAATCGTCTCTTTCTTAGTCAACCCACCAGCTGACGGGAGCTCCATGAGGGTTCCATGCAGGGCCAGCAGTATTACTGTCCAACTAAGCCCAGTCAAAATCTCTAACCTACAAAATCTAAAACAAATAAAACGTTGGTTATTATTTGAAGCCATTAAGATTTGGAGTGGTTTGTTACACAGCAAAGGCTAACTAACACAAAATGTTAAAAGAATCTTTCAAAAAACATTAAAATAGTATGTATAGGTATATATAATTCTTGCATGTAATTCTTTACCAAGCTCGTGAAGTCAATTAGAAGAAATATCCAAGACACCTTCAACATTTTCAAACCAGATTTACAAAACTGCTTCTAAAAATAAATGATTCTGCTCCATGGTCAAACAATGACAGATAACTGTAGACCATCCCCAAACTGTCAAGTACAGAATCTTGTTTTTCCTCTTGGCTGAGAGCACAGTACTGGATCCTGTCATTTCTACAGATTGGAAGCAAATCCTAGTTTCCTAGTTCCTTCATATACTGTATAAAACACGGTTGCATTTCCTAGAGTTCACCATCTGTATATAAGAACATTAGTGTGTAATTCTCCCTCCACATACACCTTTTTATTTTCCTGTTCCCTGTTTAAAAAAAATAATAAAATAGAGGTCTGATGATGTAGATTTTGGATCCTGCTTTCCAGCATGCCAAATGTTGAACCCATAGAGGGAATTTTGTATGTGAAGTCCAAGGGAAGGAAAATGCTGTGCTCCATAACATAGGTACTAGTCATAATATGTAATAAAATATAAACTGCCAATAAATAAAACCACAGAAAAGTGTTCCTCTGTATATTTCTACTATTCATAAATAACCTACCAAAGCTGAAATGTAAAAATTAACAGAAGGAAAGCAGATCATTTAAGAAATTGGATAAAATAACTTGCTCTCTTAAGACATGCATTCATTTGTCCACACCCTGTTGATATTTCTTTGGTTCCAATGGGATCCTGGAGGAGGTACACACAGTGAAAGAGGAAATGAGACTCTAGCCCTAAGAGTGCCAATCATAACTGCACTGTCCATAAAGATGTTTGCATTTGCCTTTCAGGAATGTTTTTGTAAAGATTAGCAACTGTTAACCGGCAGTAGGCTAGATTCTCCTCAGGGAAACAAGAATCTGTACAAGGAGTTCACTGGGAACACTGTTAGAACAAATCATTTGTCATTCAAAAAAATGCAAGAAGGGGACCGAAAAAGCAATTAACTTAAAAATATTACTTAGGTCTCATTAATTGGAGTCCAAAAACGTTAATAATTTCAAAGTATTCGCTGAGTGGGTAGCAGAATTTTGAATTACTGAGACCAATACAATTTCAAAAATATTTTGGGTAAAGGGGCAGAAATATTTACCAATGATCTATGTGTCCTTGCCTTTCATCATTTCCCAGCCATCTTGCACCTAAGCTGCACCATTTGACTATTCTAGACATTAGTGTGTAAATAGAAGTGACATGGCTAATTTCCAGGTGAAAACATTTAAAGGTCAGTGCATAAACTTCCAATTCTTTCTTATTTCTTGTAGTTACCATGGACACCACATGTTGAGATGCTAAAGAGTCAGAACGGGTCTGTGAGTGATTATCTGGAACGCTGGACATGTAGAGTTTGTATGGAGAGTGAGTAAGTAATGAACATTTTTATGTTATGCCATTGAAATTTGAGGGTGAATGTGTTACTGCAACGTATCATACCCAATCCTGAGCAATACAGAAAACTAATCTGGGGTTACCAACTTTCTAATATGCCAAATAAGGAGATTTTAACATGTAAGCACACACAATTCCTCACTGTATGCCATCATTATGTAAAAGAAATAATATTTTAAAACCCAAAAATACAGAAGGATAATAATCATAGGAGAATTCTTTCTTCAACTCAGTAAGTATGGTTTTCTTTTAAATATCACTATGTTATTTTTAATTTTGTCATTTTGCTGGCAAAATTTTATCATGGAATAGTATACCTGTCTTCCAACTGGTATTCAAGAATTCTGGATCTAGGTATTTCAAATATGGCAAAGAAGACTTGGACCCAGGGCAATTAAAAAAGATCATATAATGACAATGTCCAGCTTTACCTGTCTTTCAGTGAGATCCAGATTCACTGCTATCTCGTATCGCCTCAGTCTGGTGAGATAATTATGATGGGCAAATTCTGCTTCAAGTTCTCTGATTTGCTCTTTGGTAAATGCTGTCCTTTCTTTCCTGGGTTTGCTGTTGACTTCTGACTTGTAATTTCCTTCCTGGGAGTCTGAAAAAAAAGGGAGACAGAATTGGTAATAACTCATTTATTCAAACACATGCAAACATATTATTCACAGTCATTGAATTACTACTTTTTCAGGTACTGTGCCAGACATGGAACAAATAGAGACCAAAGACAATAAGACTGACAGCAGCTCAACAGGGGGAGATATGATTCTTATTTTTTTCATCTTCCTTCAGGTAACTCACAGCCTATTTGGGAAAGCATGTAATTTTCTTCTTTTTTTTTTTTTTGAGACGGAGTCTCGCTCTGTCACCCAGGCTGGAGTGCAGTGGCACGATCTCGGCTCACTGCAAGCTCCGCCTCCCGGGTTCACGCCATTCTCCTGCCTCAGCCTCTCCGAGTAGCTGGGACTGCAGGCGCCCGCCAACACGCCCGGCTAATTTTTTTGTATTTTTAGTAGAGACGGGGTTTCACTGTGGTCTCGATCTCCTGACCTCGTGATCCACCCGCCTCAGCCTCCCAAAGTGCTGGGATTACAAGCGTGAGCCACCGCGCCCGGCCTGAAAGCATGTAATTTTCTTCTTATAAAATATTAACAAAACCTCTAACTGCTTGTAATATGATATTAAGATAAACCAAAACCTCTCCACTTTTAGATATGAAGTTTTGTTTCATAAGTTGTTGAACATACGTACCTGAGGTCTAAGTAAGATTGAACATAGTAGTCCTTTAAAAAGTGGCATCTTAATATAGGAGTATTTGAGAAATTCAAGCATTTAGCAACTGGACCATAAAAAATTTTATGCTCAGACTGAGCATATGTAAAAGCATGTGTGTACTTATTGGCTTTTTTATCTGTATTTAAGTAAAATTCTTGAGGGCAATAGCAATGTTCTTTTATTTTATATTATACTTAGTCCAACATGGAATCTATAAATGAAATTGTGTTCATATGACTTAAACTATGGATAGAGTTTTTAAATGTGTTTTTCATTATACATAAGATAAACATAAGACGCACAACATGTACCATCAGTGATCTACAACATCAAATCTTATAATGCAGTGTAAAATACCAATAACAATTTTGAGCATGTCATTCTATTTTTCCTCTTAAGGGTTCAAGACATAATTAACAGATAGAATTTCTTTTATCCTCATAAATACCCCTGAAATGTAGGTCAGAAAGCATTCTTAATATAATAAAAAGCAGAACGTGAATCAATAGTAAACACACACACACACCAAGTAAAAAGTAATCATACCCAGCTCTAATAACTTTGGGCAAATTTATCCTCAGTGAAATATCAATATAATCAAGATAAAAGGGCACATTAATGCTCTCCTGAAAATTATTTCTGGTATGTAATTATTTTTGCACATGTACAAACAAGCTGTGATATCTTTAAAAAGTGTGAATACACCTAACTCTTCTAGGAGCCCAAATGATAGAAAATTGATGTAGAAAGATGATCATTAACCAAAGGTTTCAAAGAGTGACATTTTAATTGTTTTTTTAATTGACAAATATAATACGGCATGGCTTATACAGGATCTTTTTAGATTATGTTTTTTTTCATGCAATGATGCTTAAATATGCTAAGACGTACAAAAATGAATTTTTTAGTGTTCTATTTCTTTCTATCTGCCCGAGGGATGTTTAACTGAACTAAAGAGGACCCTGCATAATCGAAATTCACTAAACAAGGCACTTTGATGTGAACACTTTAATTTTGATTCTGAGCAGTATCTAAGTGAGCCAGATGTAAAGTTTTCTAGGTCTAGTAGCAGCAGCAGCAGCAGCAGCAATTAGTTGCCTCAACAACGTGGCACACTGACCATTACTTATCCTCTGATGGATCACAGAGTGTTTCACTCACTGGTGCACTGGCACTATCTAAAACTCTTCATTCACTGACCACATTTCCGGGCTTGTCAGGTATCCCTGTATCAGCTAGCTTCTCACCTTAGCAGGGCATGTGGGGCTTTACCCAGCACAAAAGTAGTTTGTGACATGTCATGCACAGGTTGATTGCACTTTATAGAAAGCCACTGGGACCAGGTGAGTGACATAAGAGATGATGTGTGTGCTCTCAGGTAGGCCATGTTTACATGGTGCCAACTTACCTGGCTGTAAGGATGGAAACTGCAGTCCATCATCCAATTGCCTTTAGCTACAGATATGTCAACATCCACATTGGTGGAGCATTTAGCTATTCTGGCATTGTGTGAACAACATTTCCAAATGATTGATTTTTTTTTAACTTTTCCGTGGGCTGTTCTTGCAGCCTGCAAACTCAGTCACAGTACAGAATATTCAGATAACAAGACCCTCTCATAAGCATCCATGTTCTCAGGTGAATTGAAAGAACTTTTGCCAATTTGGATCCCCGCTTTGCCTAAAATCTGTGGCTGATTATTCTTTATGTGGAGACAATGCTCTTTTCCTTTCAGTCAAGCAATTCTGGAAACTGACAGTAAAGCCAGCACATTTTTTCTCATGAGCAATTCAATTTGAATGATTCATGGTTAGCACATTCCCTTATGTAAGCATGAATGAACAAATTCAAATTCAGGAAAGGCTTTGACTTGTATTTATTTGAGTTTCTTTGAAAGTGATCTTCTTTAACTTTTGCGATATTCAAAAGTACTTCATAAATACCACACAGTCACACAAACAAAAACACAAAACATGGGCCAATGCTCAGAAGGACACTCACAGGTAATGGGTCTATATACACACTCATTGTAACTAGAAATATACAACAGGAGGTTTATACAGCCAGTAACTGGATTTAAGCTAAAATCTGGCTGTAGTTCAATATTTAAATCCATAAATTATTTACTGAATGTTTGAATACCAAACCAAAAATTGCTCACAAAGTGAAATCCAATGACTAAAATGAAGTAAGTTGTACACACTCATATTTATAACCACAGAAGGAACCATTAAATTATAATTAAATTACATTAAATTAGATGACAGAGAGTGGATATATGCTTCTTGATATCACCTCCTGTGAGAGAGAACATTCACGTAGTTGAAGTGGCACCAGTGTTGATTAATCCAGCCACTACTTTTACCCTTGTAGTGTGGTTTCCATCACAACCCTCATTCTCTTTTATTAAAAACATGCTTCTTGGAATTGCATTTCTGGATTTGTATTTCCTACAGTCTTGGGTTTTTAAAATTTTTTTACCTCTTTCTTTACAGTTTCCAAAGCCTATCACTTGCTGACCCGAAGGCCTCTACTGCCATTACCTAACTAGACTTTCTTCGGTAGAAAATGGGTGGAAGATTTGCACCATGCATTTGACAATTTTTGCATCAGTTTCCATCTGTTTCCCAGCTGTTTTAAGTGAGGCAAAAGTCCCTCCCTTTTCTTCAACCTCCCATATCCTATGCCAAATGGTAGGTGCTGAGGGGGGAATCTGGACACTGCCTTCCTTTCTTCCCTACAACCACAAACAAAATGTCACCATCTGTACAGTGTATTCCAATGTAAAATACTACAATTGTTGTTTTTCATCTCAGATACTTTAATGCACCTGTGGGTCCATTCACACACACTCTCAGCACTTCGAGGAAATGTTGACTTATGTGTTCAGGTATAGTTGGCAGTCCCAGTTCCCTAACCTTTTGCTCCCTGGGACTACGCTAATGGAAGAAGTCTGCAATACTTCCGTGGAGGATAAAAATTGCCCTCCAAGGATCATTTCTGTCTAGCATTTAGAACTTCTCCACATGTGACTTTTTATTTCCCCTAGTGCAAGAGAATGCCAAAAGATAATAATGTTTTATTGAAGACAAGTAATGGGAGGGCTTGGTCTGTTCACTAGTGGCACAGAGTGCTATTTAGCAAAAGAGAAATAAAAGTACAATTGAGACTATTTTTGGCTACTCTGGGTAAACGTATTAGCTCGTTTAAATGAAGAACATAATTTACCTATGTCTGTAAAATATCAAAATGGAATGGAATGTCTATATAGCTTGGACTAATATAAATTCTTATTCCATATCCTGAAGAAAAATGAATACTAAGCCTCAGCATATTGATGTAACTTTCATATCAATGTTTTGTAAACTATTCAAAATGAGAGATATTTCATTATTTATTAACAAAACTGCACCAACACGTAGTTATGGAAAGCTAATAATTTTTACGTAGGCATAGGGATTGTGGATGGAGGCAGAAAAATTTATGAAATCATTCTATTGCTGCTAGTAATTCTCACATTTAAAGGGGAAATTGCCTTCTTTATGGGCATTTATCCAACTTGCTACTCCGGCTTATTAATGAGTGAGCATTTCAGCTTCTCAGTGTTTCTTCTCTTTTCAAAGTAAACAACCTTCTCCGGGAGTTCTCAAATCCTCTTGCCAATCCACTCTCCAGATTTGAGAACCACAGTCATAGTGAGCTACTATGATTCATGAATGTGTCTATTATACACTAATGTGTGTGAGGAGTTAAAAATTGGATCGAGCACCACTATGTTACATCCAGAATAGGATAGCCACAAAACATCTATTATTTCTTGTACCTCTTTGATAGCTATAATAATACTTTCTCTTACAAAGCAAACCCAAATTTTACATACCAAAAAAGGAATTTCCATTGATTTGTAATTATTATTGTAATAGTTGTCTTCAAAATGCAAAAAAAAAAAAATCATTGTACCTGCTGAGCGGTGATTATCAATTGGCAAATATACTCTTTTTCACTATCTGTTCTCTCTGCTAATATCTTGATTAATCATGGGTTTGTCTAATATGCTTTCATGGAGGAAATAAATCAGATAAATTCCAATTTAGTATAATTGAAGATAGATTATTTTTATTATATTTATGTAGCCAATTATATGTCTTGAACAAGTAATTTATAGGGGATATCCTATTTATTCCAGTTAAAGGCATTTAAGTTCATACATAGTGGTCTATATTGAAAGAGTAACTGTATAGCTAAAAATTTTATGTAATAGGGCAGGGCGCGGTGGCTCACGCTTGTAATCCCAGCACTTTGGGAGGCCGAGGCGGGCGGATCACGAGGTCAGGAGATCGAGACCACGGTGAAACCCCGTCTCTACTAAAAATACAAAAAATTAGCCGGGCGTGGTGGCGGGCGCTTGTAGTCCCAGCTACTCGGAGAGGCTGAGTCAGGAGAATAGCGTGAACCCGGGAGGCGGAGCTTGCAGTGAGCCGAGATTGCGCCACTGCACTCCAGCCTGGGTGACAGAGCGAGACTCCGTCTTAAAAAAAAAAAAAAAAAATACCTTGGCGAGTCGCCGGCCTGCTGGGGACAGGACTTATAAAAGGAACTATGTCTGGAAGGCTGTGGTCCAAGGCCATTTTTGCTGGCTATAAGCGGGGTCTCCGGAACCAAAGGGAGCACACAGCTCTTCTTAAGATTGAAGGTGTTTACGCCCGAGATGAAACAGAATTCTATTTGGGCAAGAGATGCGCTTATGTATACAAAGCAAAGAACAACACAGTGACTCCTGGCGGCAAACCGAACAAAACCAGAGTCATCTGGGGAAAGGTAACTCGGGCCCATGGAAACAGTGGCATGGTTCGTGCCAAATTCCGAAGCAATCTTCCTGCAAAGGCCATTGGACACAGAATCCGAGTGATGCTGTACCCCTCAAGGATTTAAACTAACAAAAAATCAATAAATAAACGTGGATTTGTGCTCTTGTAAAAAAAAAAAAAAAAAAAAAAATTATGTAATAGTTTTTCAATTTAAGTTTATAGACTTGACTTTTTCTCAATATATTTAGGCTTATGTTTACACCACTCATTCTTAAAATGAGATCGATGAAAATTTTATGCACACGATTGCATCAGTATTTAGCAATAGCTACTTACATAAGAAAATATTACAATTGCTAACTTATAATTTGTGCTGTACAAAGCAATGATATAAAAGGGAAAAGTTGAAAATTTGAGATGCTTTATAAAATCTATGTATTTTACATGTTATTTTAATATGAAAGAGAATTTTAATTTTTGGAAATATCATAAATTTATCACAGGCTATATATAACATTTTGCCAAAAAGAAAACAGCAAGTTAAGCCAAGGTTAAATGTGTGTGTGTGTGTGTGTGTGTGTGTGTGTGTGTGTGTAGAGAAAGAGAGAGAGACAGGAGAAAATAGCACAAGATTATTCTTAAATTGGTAAAAATTTAGCAACTTAGCATGAATATGGATTTGAAAAATTTGCAAACACATTTCTCAGAATTTATATAAAAATAAAATACTTAGGTCTCTAAAGTCCTCCATACCTTAGATGTAGACGTTTCCTTGAAGTAGGTAATAAAATTTCCTTGGCATTGCATTGCATTCCTGGAATAAACTGGCGAGTATTAGAACAAAGTCTTTCTTTTTGCTTCCTCCTCTCTTCTCTACAATTTTGAGGTGATGGAAGTTACAGAAATTTTAGCCATTTTAAAATAGTTGCGTAGTACGTAACTCATTTTAATTCCTTATTTTTTGTGCCCATCAATATATGAATTCAGTTTTACCTTACAGCCTGTTTAGTGAAGCCCCTTATTTTTAAATGATGAGATTTTAATGTGTCATTTTGTTTTAATTTTATCTTTCCTTTTCTAGAATTTATTATTATGTGATGCTTCCTCATAGTAATAAGATGCCAACCCAAAGGTTCTTCCTCCATGACCTAAGTACAAAGACAAATTCACAAAGAATTAAAAATGGTGATGAAATTAATATCATGATTAATGTGCAATTTCAAATACATTTAACAAAAACAAAGTATTTTTGTTAAAAATATTTTTAAAGGCCAGAGACACATAAAATAGGAATATAATGCAATTTACTTGAGTCAAATTTGACACAGATTTGATTCTTCTAACTACCAACTTCAAAGCACTTAATGCAAAAACAAAACCGGGACAAGTCTTCTGGGTAAAAATAAACTTTGTAGATTTTGCTACACATTTCTAGGCTTAGCAAGAGTTTACAGAGTACAGAATTGACTTTATGGCTCTTGCTATAGTCCAGAGAGAAAACATAAACTAAAGAAAGATCATGGCTATCCATCCAACAAAACAAGGCACATGTGCCTGGATCTGTCTAATAACTGTAGGTGTCATCGTTTGCACCTACAGTGGGACTAAAGGCCCTAATTAAGACTTTTTGACATAAAGCATTCCATTCCATTTTCCCTGATTATATTAGTTTAAAGAGGGTACCACTTCTGTCAGCTCCCTTCAAACTCCTTCTGTTCCTTTCTTACAATGCTTACCACATTATGTCACTGTATGGATGCTTTCTTTCCTATACTAGAACGTAAGTGTTTGAGGCCAATTTTTGTTCCAGTTTATTCAGACATTGGAGGTCAATAAAAATAATACTTGCATTCACACTTAATTTTAATACACGCAGAAGCAATAGGCAAGATAGTGAAGAGAACTCAAGCTTCCACATTTGTCCCCCATTCACCTCCTATTCAGCTCTTATGTCAGCAAATGGCCTGGAATTACATGGTGTTACTGCATATTTGAGAAGATAGGGAGGGAAAGAAACTATTTTCACAAACTAAGGACAATAGTAACTGGGCAAAGGCCAAGAGAATTGTGACATTTCTAATTTACATCTGTCAACAGGGCAAAAACGATTGAGCCCTCTTATGGCATCAGATAACACCATACAGATTTGCAGTGTGATGCCAGAAAATTCACCACCAATTCTGCTGGTAGTGCAGTAGAACCCTTAGACATGCAACAGGAAAACTTCCATAGAGTTTTTTATTTATATTATGAAAGACAAGTCCACACCTTCTCAGAGTGTAAGGACTTGCATTTATGCTGTAATTCTGAGCCATTTCTTTAGCAAGTCATCATAGTGGCTTTAATGCATTTTTAAGCAGTGACGTAGAAATTATTGAACTTTTCATTATTTTCATGTCTGCTTTGCTTCTCTGGATTCTAGACTCTGGGTAACTTACGATTATTAATTTTGTCTTCTTCATCTTTGTATTTCTAATACTAAGCACCTACTATTCTGCTTATCTTTGATTTTATGATCTGGTTATAGATTACAATTACAGAGATAACCCTAAGGAGTCTTGTTCTGGCATAGAAATTTAACTGACCTTCAGCTTAGAAAAAGGAAAAATATCATTTATTATTGCTTTCTATTAACTTTTAAGACATGTTCACACATATCTCGTGTTACTAATGGCAGACAGGTAATGTTATCTTCATTCTATATTTATAATGATATCTCCAAACATGTTCACATAGAAAAGTACCAAATCAGTCTCCCTATTATAAAATTTGAAACCAAAATGATTGAATGTTATACTAAGTGAAGGAACATATTGCCCAGAGATTACAGTTCTGAACCTCAGCACTATTGACCTTTTGGACTAGATAATTCTTGTTACATTTATATTCAATGAAACATAAACGTATTCAAAATAAAGATGTTCGGTGTGAGGCAGGGACAGTTCTGGGCTTTGTAGAATGTTTGGAACATCCCTGGCTTCTACTTACTGGATGCTTGTAGCAAACCTCAACCTTAATTTTAGTGTTGTCAGATAAAATATGGTTCTCCCAATCCAATTTGAACTTCAGACAAACAATAAATAAAGTTTTAGTGTGTTACAAATATTACACAAAGCATACTTGTATTTTAAAATGTTTATTGTTGTATGAAAATTCTAATTCAACCAGATATCTGCAGTTTAATTGGTTAAATCTGGCAATCCTAAATTGCCAATGTACCCCATGGGGAAAAATTGCTCCCAGTAGAGAATCATCGCATATAGATAATATTTGGATGAAGATGTCAATAACTTTCAGTTATACAACTCTCTCTAGGAATGACCAACATGATTCATAAGTTGCATGCATTATTTATGTGTAAATAATCCCACCTTTATACTGTGGTCACGCCTTGTCTCCTCCAAGCCAATGACTAGATTATTTGCAGATAAAAATGTTCAAGAAGAGATTTTGTCAGTGCTAATTCACCCAAAATATAACTGCAGAATAAGTGACTGTAACTTCAGAGGATTATCCACACAGAACAGTAAAATGACACATATGGCATCACCATAGAAATTGCCATGTCCCTAAGCCATCCCTTAGAGGTGTGATAGTTTCAATAAATTTCAGAGGGAAGTATTATGTTTCTACAATGCATCAAAGCACATAAGCACAAATAATAAATCAACTATTTGATTACATCCATATCATTTAATTAAATACTTACTGAATTAATAAATATTGACTTTGTAGGCATGCATTTTAGAAATTGAGGAGATTCTCACAAACCATCTATTTCCACCTGCTCTCTACCTGAGAAAAGTGAGGCTCAAAGTGGCTGAAGGGCTCATCGATGGTAACAAATAGTCACAGAATGTTTCTAGGCCTAAGTGTCATTCAGCTACAGAAACCAACAGGAATACATTTTATGAACTCCCGAAATATCCTTTACCTACTGCATGGCCTTTTCACAACAAGGATTTGAGGACCACTGCCATTTAATTGTGTTACTAAATATGGTTATGAAACCTAAAATACTCAAACAGAATCTTGAGTACCAAAGATTCCAAATACACAGATATTAAGAGCATCCACTCTGCTCCTTATCTGCTTATTCAACCCCTATTGTCTCCACTGTGCTCATCTTAAACACAGACTTTAAGTGAAGAGGGTTAAATTACGCAAATCATGTAGAACAATGCCTACATATTACGGGCACTCAATAATCAATTGTAAACTCTAGCCTTTATTAGGAGAGGACTGTGGTCCAAGGCCTTAGCAATGGAAAATTATGCATTTGATAAAATCACGTGTTAGAATTAGTTTTTTTAAATGTAGGAAAATTTTGTTTTTAAAATGGACCTCAATCTAAAAATCTAAGAATTTAGGAATTTACACAGTGACTAGCAAAGTTCCACTTTACATTGAAAAATGGTTGGGCCCCTAAAAGTATCTATGTGTTATTTTTGGCTAATGTACAAATGAAGCTGAAAGTTTAATTGCAATTTTCCAAGGAACCTGGGGATGTGACACTTTACAAGGCTTAGCGGTATCAATGTATGAAATTTTATTTCCTCTGGAAGTTTTATTTGGAAATTCAACGAAACATAACCAAACCTGGCATACCCAATAAAATGGAGTCAGATAGTGTGCTTGTGTTTGTGTGAGTATGTGTGTTTCTTCTCTTTTAGAGTCCTGGCAAACAGGTACATAAATTTAGGAAGATAGGAGTCACATTCTGCCTAGTTGTTAAGGTATAAAAAAGTTTATTTAATACTTTTAAACGGATTTTTAGAAGACCAAGATAAGAAGTATTTACTGAAAACACAAGCCGATTCTCTTAAATGTAGTGCTCTTATTTGTTTACTTAGAAATATTCTCTAATTATGAGTTTCTTCATATAGAGGGTTTGAGAAAAAAAATCCCCTAGATTTTTTTGTGAAATAATCATATTGGAAGATTAATGACCAAGACCTTATAAATTGATTTTGCTTTAGTTTCAAAGTATAATAAACAAATTATAAACAATAATAAATAATGCATAAAGGTAATGAAATAAAACTAATTATAAAATACCAAACAATATAGGGTTCTAGCCCAGGCATCAGTTTCCTTTTGACTGAGCTAGTGAAGTTAAATTCTTGTGATCTGTTACATGATTGTAGCTGTACTGGCAAGAAGGAAAACAATCTCAGGTTGACGAATCTGTATTTTAATCAAATTGTGATTGTTTTTTGCAAAGATTTTCCCAATTAGAGAGGATCTAAATCATTTCTTTGAAGATCTTAAATTCAATTATACATACAATATAGAAATTTAAGAACATAAATGTAATTATTATCTGCCTCAGTCCATTTTGTGCTGCTATAACAGAATACCTGAGTGAATAATTTATTTAAAAAAAAGACAAATTTATTTCTGACAATCCTAGAGGCTGAGAAGAAGTGCACGATCATGGCAGCAACATCTGGTGAGGGCTTTCTTGCTGCATCCTTAATGGCAAAAGGCAGAAGGGCAAAAGAGCATGATCCCATTCATACAAGCCCTTTTCATAGTGGCATTAATCCATTCATGGGAGTGAAATCCTCATGACCTAAACACCTCCCAAAAGGCCTCACCTGCCAACACTGTTGCCCTGGGGATCAAGTTTTCAACACATTAATTTTGGGGAAAACATTCAGACCATAGAATTATCCATTCATTTATGATATTTTAGAGACTAACTTTAATGTTCTGTTGAGTAAATTATACTAGGAAAATAATTTCACTGAAGTCTGAAATGTTTTTTTAAAATCATACTTACTTTCATATTAGATTAAATGCGAAAAATGTTCTACACCTATTTCTGATCTCTGCCAAGATAGCATATAATGATACAGCATTAAGTTTTTGTGAATATGAAGCTATCATCTAGGTCTTACAGACAATCCTTGGGTGGTAATTGTATAACAAATTCAGGCACTCAAAACTCACAATATTTTTTCGTATGTCATAGGTTACATCTTATAATTTCTGAAATGATTCATAAGTTTCTTCCAGCTAGATACTAGATAGCATTCAGTATTCCATTACATGGTGGAGAGAAAGGGACTTGAAGCATACACATTTTTGTTTTACTTAACACGTGTGCTACCACCCACAAAAAGAGTACGTGCTTACTCCTAAAATGCAATTTTCCAATACACACACACACACACACACACGTAAGACATACCATCTGCTAATCTTGCAACACTTCTCAATAAACAGAAAAATCTTAGTAGTATCCAGTTTTTTTTTTTTTTTTTTTTTTTGACACGGAGTCTCGCTCTGTCACCCAGGCTGGAGTGCAGTGGCGCAATCTCGGCTCACTGCAAGCTCCGCCTCCCGGGTTCACGCCATTCTCCTGCCTCAGCCTCTCTGAGTAGCTGGGACTACAGGCACCCGCCACCACGCCCGCCTAATTTTTTTGTATTTTTAGTAGAGATGGGGTTTCACCGTGGTCTCGATCTCCTGACCTCGTGATCCACCTGCCTCGGCCTCCCAAAGTGCTGGGATTACAAGCGTGAGCCACCACGCCCGGCCAGTATCCAGTTTTTAAAGTTTTTCATTGATTAAACAGAATTGTCGTTATAATTATAGCCGTATAACTTGTATAGTTTTGTTTACAACTCTAATTATTTAGAAGGAAAGAGTGGCTGAGGAATATATCAGGGGCTTTGAAGCCAGCAGACTTGAATTGGACATCCATTGTTGCTACTTACTGTGTGGCCTTCTGAAGTTGGTCTTTTGAAATTCAGATTCCCCATCTAAGAATCCACAAGATTGTTGAAAATAGGAGAATTAGAGAATTTAAAGTGTGTATATCTGAGATGTAGTATTAATTCAATAATACAAACCTACTATTAGTAATATTAAACTTAAAATGTACCAGGAGTAGGATGGTACTGTTATGTTTATTAGCCTTTTCTAAGTAAAATTTATCAGTTTACAAATTTCATTTGAATCATTTAACTTTCATTTGACACCTAACATTTAGTGAAATACACCTTTATTTCATTTTTAGTGATCTTGAACTTAGTAAAAAGATGATTTTTATTTTCTAGCTCTTTATTTTAAAAGATCCACAATCCTCATAATTTCTTTAAGCAATCAGCAAGAGTTGTGTATGATTACTTTTAAAAAAGTTAATAGGTTGTGAAAGTCTGTACACTTTTATTTCTTTCATGTTTTATAGCTTTGCTGCTAAAAAGTGCAGTCAAGTTTAAAGCATAAATTATTTTTCTGAGTGCAATTAAATGGCATTATCTTTTATTTACGAATGTTTGTGTGTGTGGGCATATATATTTACAGTTAACACACTTAAAATACTTTGTTTTATTTAGTCTTCATTGGTCTCATATGCATTTAGTCAAATTCATGCAAATTTTGTGCATACATAAAACATTTCTAGATCTTCTTTATTTTTTAGGTTCAGCGGGGTACATGTGCAGGTCTGTTACATAGGTATATTGCATAATCGTAAGGTTTGGGCTTCTAGTGAACCCATCACCTAAATAGTGAACATGGTAGTATTTTTTACCCTCTCCTCCTTCTCTCTTTCCCTTTTTGGAATCCCCAGGGTCTATTATTTCCATCTTTGTGTCGATGTGTGCCTATTGTTTGGCTTCCACTTGTAAGTGAGAACATGTGTATTTCGTTTCTTTCTGAGTTACTTCACTTAAGATAACGGCCTCCAACTCCATCTCTATTGTTGCAAAGGACAGGATTTGATACCTTTTTTATGGCTCCATAATATTCCATGGTGCATATATATCACAATTTCTTTACGCAATGAACTGTTGATGGACATTTACGTTGATTCCATAAATTTGCTATTGTGAATAGTGCTGTGATAAACATGATAAATAGGTGACTTTTTGATACAATTATTTCTTTCCCGTTGGGTAGATACCCAGTAGTGGAATTGCTGGGTGAAATTATAGTTCTTTTTATAGCTGAGAAATCTCCATACTGTTTTCTGTAGGATATAAGCTAATTTACATTCCCACCAACAGTGTAAAAGTATTCACTTTTCTCCACATCCTCACCATCTGTTATTTTTTTGACTTTTTAATAATAGCCATTCTGACTGGTATGAGATGGTATCTCATGGGGTTTTTATTTGTATTTCACTGATGATTTGTGATGTTGAGCATGTTTTCATATGTTTATTAGCAACTTGTATGTCTTCTTTTGAGAAGTATTTGTTCATGTCCTTTTTCTACTTTATAATGGGGTTGTCTGTCATTTTCTGGTGGATTTAAGTTCTTTATATATTCTGGATATTACTCTTTTGTTGGATGCAGAGTTTTTGAATATTTTCTTCCATTTTCTAGGTTTTCTGATTATTCAATTGATTGTGTCTTTTGCTGTGCAGAAGCTCTTTAGTTTAATAAGTCCCATCTGTCTGCTTTTGTTTTTGGTGCATTTTCTTTTGAAGTCTTAATCTAAAGGCCAGTTTCTAAAAAAGTTCTTCCTAGATTTTCCTCTTTTTTTTTATAGTTTTGGGTCTTATGTTTAGATCTTTGATACATCTTGAGTTAACTTTTGTATACAGTGAGAGATAAGGTTCCAGTTTCATTCTTCTGCATGTAGCTAGCCAGTTTCCCCGGAACCATTTATTAAAAAGGGTGTCCTTTCTCCATGATTATTTTTGTTGACTTTGTTGGAGATCAGCTAGCATTAGGAGCGTGGCTTCATTTCTAGGTTCTCTATTCCGTTCCATTGATCTATGTGTCTATTGTACCAGGACCAAACTGTTTTGGTTACTAAAGCCTTCTAGTACCCTTTGAAGTCAGGTAATGTAATATCCCCAGTTTTGTTTGCTTTTGTTTTTTGTTTGTTTGTTTTGCTTATGATTGCTTTGGCTATTTGAGCTCTCTTTTTTGGTTCCATGTGGATTTTAGAATTGTTTCTCTAATTCTGTGAAAAATGACATTAGTAGTTTAACAGGAATTGTGTTGAATCTGTAGATTGCTTTGGGCAAATATAGTCATTTTAATGATATTGATTCTTCCTATCCATGGGATGTTTTTCCATTTGTTTGTATTATCTATGCTTCTATAATCAGTGCTTTGTAGTTCTCCTTGTAGAATTCCTTCACCTCCTTAGTTAGATATATTTCTAAGTTTGTTGTTGTTGCTGTTTGGGGTGGTGTGTGTGTGTGTGTGTGTGTGTGTGTGTGTGTGTGTGTGTTTCTGGCTACCATGAATGAGACTGGGTTATTGATTCAGTTCTGAGATTGAGCGCTGTTGTTGTATACAATGAAATTTATTTTTATACATTAATTTTGTATCCTGAAACTTTATTGAAGTTATTTTTCACATCTGGGAGTCTTTTGAAGGAATGTTTAGAGTTTTCTAAATATAAGATCATGACATCAGTAAACAGAGGTAATTTTACTTCCTTGTTTCAAATTTGAATGCCTTTTGTTTCTTTCGCTTGCCCTGCTAGGACTTCCAGTACCATGTTGAATGTTGAATAGCAATGGTGAGAGTGGGCATCCTTTTCTTCTTTCAGTTCTTAAATGGAATGTTTTCAGATTTTCCCTATTCAGTATGATGTTAGTTGTGGGTTTGTCATACATGGCTCTTAGTATTTTGAAGTATGTTCTTCAATGCCTGGTTTATTGAGGGTTTTTATCATGAAGGATGCTGGATTTTAACAAATGCTTTTTCTGCATCTATTGAGATTATCATATGATTTTTGTTTTTAGTTCTGTTTGCATAGTGAATCATATTTATTGAGTTGTGTATGTTGAACTATCCTTGCTTCCCTGGAATTAAATTGAACGTGATGAATTATCTTTTTTGATATGTTGCCAGATTTGGCTTCCTAGGATTTTCTTGAGAATTTTTGCATCTATGTTCGTCAGAGATATCGGCTTATGATTTTCTTTTTGTTGTTGTTGTCGTTGTGGGCTCGCCATATTTTGATATCATGGTAGGATGAGTTAGGAAGGAAACTCTCCTCCTTGATTTCTTGGAATAATTTCAGTAAGTTGGTACCACCTCTGTCTTATATGTCTGGTAGAATTTGGCTATGAATCCATTTGGCCCTGGGCTTTTGTTAATTGGTAGATGATTTTTATTACTGATTCAACTTCATAACTCATTATTTGTCTGTTCAGAATTTCAATGTCTTCCTGGTTCACTCTTGGGAGATTGTATGTTACAGAAATGTATTTATTTGGGTTGCATATATGTTTAGGGTAGTTAAATCTTACTGAATTGAATTGAACCCTTTATTATAATTCAGTGCTCTTCCTTGTTTTTTGTTTTAAATGTTGTTGGTTTAAAGTCTGTTTTATCAAATACAAGAATAGCAACCTCTGCTCTCTTTCCTTTTCTGTTTGCATCGTAGATCTTTCTCCACTCCTTTACTTTGAGCCTGTGTCATTACATGTTAAGTGGGTCCCATGAAGGCCGTAAATGGTTGGGTCTTGTTTCTTACATCCAGTTTGCCAATCTGTATCTTTTAAGTGGGGCAGTCAGGCCATTTACAATCAAGGTTAATATTGATATGGGAGGTTTTGTTTCTCTAATAGTGTTGTTAGATAGTTGCTTTGTAGTCCCAATTGTGTAATTGCTTCATAGCATCTGTAAACTTTGTATTTTCATTTGCTTTTGTCCTAGTAAGTTTTGTCCTTTTATTTCCATTTTTAGAACTCCTTCAAGCATTTCTTGAAGGTCTAGTCTCATGGTGTTTGCTTGTCTGAAAAAAATATTTTATTTCTCCTTCATTTATGAAGCTCAGTTTGACAGGATAAAAATTTTTTGTTGCCATTTTAAAAAAAAAAGGCTAAAAATGAGCCCCCAATCTCTTCTGGCCTGTAAAATTTCTGCTGAGAAATCTTCTGTTAGTCTGATGAGATTGCCTTTATAGGTGATTTGACTCTTTTCTTTATTGGTCTTTAAGATTTTTCCTTCATGTTGACCTTGGATAGCCTGATGATTATATGCCTTGTTGATGTTCATCTTGTATGGTATCTGGCAGGTGTTGCCTGCATTTCTAATTTCTGGATATTTATCTCTCTAGCAATATTAGGGAAATTTTCTTGAATTATCCCTTCAAACATGTTTTCCAAGTTAGTTACTTGTTTGTCTTCTCTCTCTGGAGAGCCTTCAAGTCACAGGTTTGTTTGCTTCACATAATCCCATATTTCTGGAATTCTTTGTTCATTTTTTTAAATTATTTTTTCTTTATTTTTGTCTGACTGAGATAATTCAAAAGTACAGTCTTCAAGCTCTGAATTTCTTTTTTTCTGTTTGTTCTACTCTACTGCTAAGTTTGCCACAGTGTTTTGAAGTTCCTTTAGTGCATTTTTCATTTCCAAAGGTTCTGTTTTGCTTTTCTTTAATATATCTATCTTGCTTTTTGTCTTCTAAATTGATTTTCCGGTTTCTTTGTGATTATTTTCAACTTTCTTTTGGATCTTATTGATCTTGCTTACAATCCATATTTTGAATTCCTTATCTCTCATTTCAAAGTTTTCATTTTGGTTAGGAGCCATTGCTAAAGAACTAACATCGTCCTTTGGGGGTGTCACAGCATTCTGTTTCTTCATGGTGCTAGAATTCTTTATGCTAGTTCCTTCTCATCTGCAGAAGCTATTACTTCTTATTTTTGAATTTACTTTCATTTGGGTGGAGGATTCCCCCTCTTGAGGGTGTAACTATTGCATATGCTGGGTAGGTCCCTTTAGCTTTGTTTCTTTGTGCTTTTAGGGGGCCAAGGCTCTATATGATTTCCTCGGCTATAGAGAACCTTAGTTTAGTGGTTTTCTCAAGTGCTAATTGTTTGTATGTTGTAGTGATGTGCAGTGCTTGTTGTCAGACTCACTGTCTCCTACAAGGATAAGGTGTTACAGGTCTAGAGAGGCTTATCTTGTTCCTTGCTGTTCAGTTCTATCAACAATTATATTGGGTCGTGCAGTTTATGCTACAGGTCAATAGGTAGCTCTTGCAAGTAAGAGCCAGTTGAATTCCTTACAATCATGCCAGAAGTTGTGATGGAACATGCAGTTTGACCTCCCAGCCAGTAGGTGATGCTTGCAGGTGAGAGGCAGTTGCACTGTTGGCAGTGGGATTTTTGCTTGCCCTTTGTTGATCAAAGGAAGTATTGGTATGTCCCTGGTGAAGGGTGGGGCTGGGGCTCCTGGGGGTTTGTTCTGCACTGTGCTGCCAAGGTAGCTGGAGGTGGCAAAGCTGGGTGAGGCTGGGTCAGGCAACTCAGCCACCAGGCTCTCCAAGGCAGGTACAAGCACTGACCTTGGTCAAGGTCTAGGGGCAGCTCTCAGGCCACTGGGCCAACCCTTCAGTGGTGTCCCTCCTGTGCCACAGAGCTCCCATAGGGGAACAGGGGTGGGGGAGGGGGCTGGGGTTTGCAGCCCAGCAGACAGACATGAGGCATGCCCAGGGAGGCCCAGGGAGTCTCCCTCCCGTGTTCAGCCCAGCAACAGGCCTGAGCTCATCCCAAGCTGTCTATTCCAGGTCACTGAGCCATTTTAGGCTTTCCAGACTGTGGGACTCCCAGAGGGAAAAACTGCGGCTGTCAGGCCACACACCCTTCACATTCCAGTTTCATGAAGGGAGGGGTGCCCAGCCCCTGTGCCCCTAAACAAACCTGTGCCACACTCTTCTCTGTTTTCTAACAATGGGGTCTCCTCCTGTAGTCAAGATCAAGCCATAAATCCCATTTTCATGCCCCTATGCAGTGTGCTGGTGTCCTGGGGAGCTGGGACCAGATCAGCAGTTTTGTCCTCTGGCCCTCGGTGTCAAGCATCAACCGTGATGGGGTTGGTGAGCTGCTCCCAGGCCACCAACAAAACAAGACAATGCTGTGGTCCCACTGCAGGAACAGCCAGGCAGGCAGGCAGTCTTGGTTGCAGGGGTGGCTAGAAGGCAAGTCGATATGTGTTTAAGATGCATCTTGCTCCCCTGACAATGGCTGTGGACCTGTCTTGGGTGCATGAGAGTGTCTGGGTTCTGTTTTCTCCTAGCCAGGCAGACAGCAGGAGCTGCAGCTGTTCAGTGCACGATGAGGGCCTTGGGCGATGAGCACTCAGAGTCACATTTTCATTGTAGCTGCCCAGCACAGTAAAGCCTTCTGGGCTCTATGTAGGTTCAAGCAGTGCCTCTATATGTTCTCCATTTGGCTCCCTCTGCCAATCCAAAGGTCTGTGGGGGTTATGGAAATCCCTGTTCCTGTTGCTAGGATCTCAGAGTTCTGTGGCTAAATATGGTGGCTGGAGGTTCCCTCTTCTACCCCTTATGATAGAATTTCAGTGTTTTCTCTCAAAATATTTGTTCCAAGTGTTTCACAAGGAATCTAAAAGAGCAAAATCCTTCTATGCCTGAAACAGAGGAGGATGGAGAAGCACATAGACCCAGGAAAGTTCTCCAAGAAAAGGTGAATCTGCTCCTGCACCTCGGACAGATCTGCAGCACAGCCTTTCCTGAGATGTCACTTTCTGCAGCTCATCTCCTTGCTCCAGGATTCGAGGGAGGTGCTCTGGACATGCTTTGGATAGTGGCAGAACCCAGAAGGATGAGAATGCAAACCTGGCCTCGAAAAGAAAATCTAGATTTTTTTTATTGTCAATTACTTATGCAATGCATGAATCTTTTTCTGGAGTAATTTATAGTGAATTATACCCTGTTGTGTGCTGGAAGGAGGGAAGAAATGCTCGTTTTGTACAATTTGCCACTTCCCATGAAGTAAATACACCTACTAAAGGGGATTCCAAGCCAGTAAGCTAAGGTGATGTCAACAGGGTTACAAACTTCCTGAAAATTTAACAGTCAGCTTCCTAGAGCCCCTACTCACTGGCCCCAGAACACCCACTGCTGTAATACCTTACTAGTTCACAAACTGAATCCTGGTATTCAGAAGCTGTCATAAAATAATAGATAACAATCTCCTTAGTGATAACCTAATAAAGAAAGAAGATTAAGGTAAGGAAGTATGATTAGCTAATTTGAAAGTTCTCTCAATGATTAGACAGCAGTATTGAAAGTGATATTCTAAAAGAAGTTCATCTATAAAACGGATAATATTTTTCTGATTCATTAATAACCTTTCTTATAGTGTTAATCTGACAATCAATTCACCAAAATGGGTAAATCACAGAGGCTACGCAAATGTCATTGTAAGCAAGGAAATTGCTAGGAGTAGCCATAAATAAGTGCAAAAGATTTCTTTTTAATCATGTGCAATACACAGTAAGCAGTGTTCTTTAAATGAAATAACAGCTATGACAAATCTAAAGCATTGAGAAAAGATATCAAGGAGAAACCAAACACCCTTTTATATCCAAATACCAAAATGTAAAAGTATAGACATGGGCTCATACCAGTGAAAAGAAACACCAAATTCACCATGACTGCAATAATATTTTTCAAGATGGATATTGGAATTATTTTTTATTGAAAATATTTCTACATTGAAATTACTTAAGGAATTTACAACCTAAAACAAACAGAAATGTAAAGAATTGGTTGGTAAAAACCACCCTTGGTAGTTATTGAGTACCTGAATTATCTGGAGACTATTAACAAAGAAAGAAGCATTTCTCAAGTGGTCTCTTGGCTGTCATGCTATTTTAAGTACCACACAATGAAAGTAAAATATGCAGAGTGCCTGACCTCTAGAAAGAGTTGGCTTACAAATAGTAAACAGAAGGGAAATGATCACGGAAATATATATATACCTTGTATTCTGAGAAATGTGTATGAATATTTTTGTGTCACAAGCATTTGTGTGTGCATATGTGTATGTCCTTGTGGCAGTACTAAAGGAAACTGTTTCTGGTTTATATCTTCTCTTTAAGTACAGGGTCAAAGGAAATCTTTCATAAGTGGATGCCTAATATTCAAAATTAAGAAGAATGTTTATGTGATAATATGTATATTAGCAGCCACACAATAAATGCTAATTACTCTGCACTAAAACCCTACATTTTGTGGTGGTAGCTATGAAAATAAGAATAGCAACAAACTTGGCATAAAAACCTCTGTTCTAGTCCCTGTTTATTTATCTGATAGTTTTAACATCCCTCTACTCTTAGTTTACTCCCCAACTTCCAAATTTTTGTAAATGAACAAATGGGATAATATACGTGAAAGTATTTTATAAACTCCCCCATAGATAAACATAAATTTTCTTCTTTGGATAGTAAAATCCTTTGTCTGATTATATTTTAAATCCTTATTATTTACAAACAGAGCTCTACCATACTTATCTATGAAGCAATGTCTTCTTAAAAGAAAGAACTTCAAGGAACATAACAAGGTTTTCATAATGGAAGGAGAAGTCTCCATAATTCGTAATTACATTTAATCACAAATTTGAAAAGAGCACCAATATTTGTCACTTAAAAAATCACACTGACATAAAACTAATGTTCAGAATATGAAAGATTGATATGCAAATTAATGAATGAGCATTTACTCTTCTTCTCTAAGGTGACAGTTGATTTTAATTAATGTTTTCTATTTATTAATATTCTGTTATCTTCAAGACACTATATTGGCTGTGTTTAAGTGCTTTTGTCAAATATATTTGCTACATTAAAGGCAATTTATATACAGCATTATCTACACATCCAGTGCATTTATAAATCTGGACATACTCCCCCAAGAAACAAATATAGTAAGTATATATTTATCATGTTAAACTATAGCTAAAGCTTGCATTTTGTTTGATGCTCATAAGACTCATATATTAGAAATATTCCTTAATTTAGGTATTTCAGTACTTCTACAGGAAGAAAGTTTTTATTAGCTAAGTACAGTTGTTTTTGATAGATATCATGCCTTAAAAATATTAAAGTTTCTGTTGAGAAAAAGGTAATCATCCAATTCCCAGAAATCGATGGTACTCAAACATAGATAAAATGAGTGTTGGAAGAACATCACAATTGCTTATTTTTACCAATAATCCAAGTTTGCCTCATGAACGCACCATAGCAGTATCTCAGAGAGGTTCTCATGCTTTCTGCATTAAATGGTAAGACATTTCCAGACATATGGCTGCAAGCTACATTTTAGTAAATTCTCTAGCTAAGTTCAACAAGCATTAAGATTCTGCTTATTATGCAAGAGTCTACTTTGATGGTTCAATTTCTTTGTCTTCTCATATTACAGTATTTCCTTTTCTTAGCAATCCTATGCATTAGCATAGACATTCTCAAGGATAATGATCTAGGTTCTAAAATGTAAAGACAGGAAGCTCAATTTTACGGAACATGAAACTAAAGCTGCTGTGAACAGTCACTGTATAATAATGGAAATGCTAGATGGCTGAAACTTTATAATTGTTTGTAACAGCCAACAACAAAAACAAATCATGAAAAGTTTTATTTCAATTTTCTTGAAATTACTAAAATGTAGCTTCTCATTTTAAAAGATAATCATTTAATAAAACAGTAGGACTTTTAAAATTTAATTGACCTTAAAAAATGATCACTGTTTCTAGGATTACCATGTACGCATTAGCTCATCTTCTAATAAAGAAATGACTTCAGAACTCTCATTTATTTTTAAACTTCTCAATTTACAGACCATGTTTTGGATCACTTGTAAGACAAATTCAAATAATGGAAACATCATAGTTTCAGAAGCATTTCTTTTACTCACTCATTGAAGTTGGGGAATCTGGCCTTCAACATGCTGAATATTAAGATGTTGATACTATCAGGCTAGAGATATTCCCATAGCATGCAAACATGTCCTTAATTAATAGGCATTTTAAAAAAATCAAAAATAGACAAGCTTTACCTGTTTTACATTTTTAAGTTTATAAGATTTAATGTAATATTTGCTTATCTGAATTATTATGAACAGCATGAATAAATATTTACAGATAAAACACAGCTACTTAAAGAAGTAAAACTGAATGAGCATTATTTAAATGAATAAAAAGCAATTTTAACCCTATAATCATAATATATGAGATTGCTTTTTTCCTTAAAATTGTAACCAACTGTACATAAAAAATAATTTTATGCCGGTGCAGATGAAGGAATAAAAAGAAAGCGTAAATTACATCCCAGAGTATACAAAAGAGAGATTGTATTTGGAAGGTTTAAGATGGCTCTTTTTTGGAAACTGTATAATCACTGCTGGGATACAGAGGAAAGGATAGCAGGCCGGAGAAAGGGATCTGGGTCCTTTATTGTTACCATTAAAGTCTTACATAAAACTGTCTCCACATTCCATAAAAATGCCATGGTGCTTCAGGAAAAATACAGACCTGAGACAATAGTTTATTTTGGCTGGGACTGAGGTTCCAGAACTGAAGAGTTACTGCCAGAAATAGAAACCAGCTTTGAGAAAAATTTAACTGAGCTAGGATGTAGCGAAAGTGCTGCAGCATCAATAACCTAGCGCTTCAGAATCTGAATCAAGGGTTCTTTGTTTAGAACCTTGTAACATAATTAATCACCCAGAGGAAGGAAAGAGATTTGAGGTTGGAGTTTAGTAACCCAGGGAATTCCCTCTTCCTTTGGCACCCACTTGCCAGCACGACTATAAAACAGGAGCAGAAACGCCTCACTCCATAAATGATTAATAATAGCTGATTTACATGAAATTAAGTTGTTCACTTGCTGAGACACAGTTGACCTGAATTCTGGGAAGCCCTCCCACAACTCCCTGAGTAACAAAGCAAGTCACCATCTCCAGGATTCCTCATCTCTGTTTCCATTACTCTTTCCTCTCAAAATGGGAAATTCTGCAATAGCCATGCATATGCTGATCTTAAAGTGTTAACTACCACATGAATTCCACTCAACAAATACAGTATTTATTGAATGTTTACAATGCAAGGTATTGTTTTAATAACTAGGAAACAAATTGTAAGTAATATATTATGTAACTTCAATAAGGAGCTTATGAAAATAGTGTGCAGTAAGGGTGGGGGGAGACATCAGAAATGGATAAAAATAATTTCAAAAATGGCTAAAACATCAAAGCACATACTTTGTACTAGAAAAAAGATACAAGCATCTATGGATAATGAAAGATGGAAAAATCACATAAATTGAAGAATCATGAAGTTTCACAAGCAAATTACATTTATGATAGTTCTTCTAGAAAGGACAGAGCTTCTGCTATGGCAGAAAAGAACTTTCCAGATGACAAGAAAAATAAGAACAAAGACTTTACATTAGGGACTGACTAGTTGGTTCAGGAAACAGTGAGTATCTGGAATATAAATGGAGGAGATGGTAAAGCTCATTTCAGAAACATAGTTGATGCCATGAATGAATGACAGGCTGAGGGATGAAGTTGAACATTTTTGAGCAGAAAAACTGTTCTGTGACAGCAATGAGTATGGGGTATTGCAAAAGAACAGATGTCCAGGCAATGGTATCATGGGGCTGAGTAGATCAGGACACTATGCTGCTGATAAGCCATCAGGAACTCAGGACAGGGGTCTTGCCCCACAGAGAATCTAATATTTTTGGATAAGCAAGGCAGAGGTCTCCATATTAAGCCAACACTGTAGAAATTAAGCAGAGTGCTAGAACCATATTAAATTGCTGCAAAGCAATTTGGTCCAAACTCACAAAGTTGGTGACCAGATAGGCCCAAGCCTATAGATCAAAGGTTTTAAGGATCAATAATAAATAGAGGTGGATCTCAGGAGAGTTCTCACCAGTCCAGCTCTTCTAATTACCTACTGGGAAATCCCACTTGCATGTTTGGCCATCCCTTACAAGTCAACTGGTTTAGAGTCAAATTCCTCTTCACAAAAACTATACTTGCTTCATTTTCCAACCTCTCTGTAAATTACACCACAATTTTCCCAATTGTGGGCTCAAAATCATTAAAGAGTTCTAATGCTTTCCACTTTTCTCCATACCCCATAACTTAGTTGCAATGTTCTGTATAATTTTCCCTTGAGATGGCAAGCAACACCTGCACCAGATTCAGCATCTTGTGCTAAGATTACTGCAATAATCTCTTAGTACAATTGACACTTAATTTTTTACCTACTTTCTAGGTACCTTTCAATTTGCTTTTACTGTTCCTTTGAAAATTGTTTCTATTTTACCTTTGTATGTTTCATACGTGCAAATGATGCTGATCTCATTACATATTTCAGACTAATGCCATATCTTGTGAATATATTATTTATAAATGATTACTGAATGCTTCCTATGTGCCAGTAACTGCAGGGCACTGAGGGGACACAAAGATAAATGAGAAATTATTCCTTCCCTTAAGGATCATAGCATTGTATACAGGAGAGAAAAGAAATAGAGGGAAAAAATTGACTTTTTTTTGCACTTCTCCATACTTTTAAAATTTTGAATTATAAAAACAATTAAACAAAAAAAGTCAATGCAATGAAAGAATTGCTATTAGCATTGAGGGGTTTCCACAGTGGCTTAAAAAGAGAACAGAAAAGAAGACAACACAGGCACTCAATCTGCCTGCCTTTTATTAAAAGGGACTCCCGGAGAAGGTAAATATGAGTCAGGACTTGGAAACGGAGAGGAGTTTGCCTAAAAGAGAAACGAGGGCAGATTGCATTTAGACAAGTGAACAGAAGACTGAGATAGAGCATGTGGAATGTACTGGGAACAATTACTTTCTTAAAGTGCTGGATACAAGGACGTGGAGCAAAGAGGAGAGATGAGGCTTGGACCAGCCTGTGAAAGTCCTCGAATTTCATGCTGAGTATTTTCTCCTGTTAATAGGAAGCCATTGGTGATTTTTTAAATTGAGAGGGAGTAGGGAATAAAATAGGTGTGAATGTCTAACTTTGGTATGTATAAATGAAATGTGATATACTTTCCCTCAATACTGCTATGAAAACGTTCACACTTCTTGGATATTCTGAGAATTTCTCCTCCCCATAGTAATTAATATATATATCCAGTATTGTCGCATTGTAGGTATTGAACAAAAAATAATCAGTTAACTCTGGTATGTTCTTAATGGTCTAAAAATTGTAAGAAATTTTCTCTGATAAAATTACAATGCAATACTATTTCTAATCACTCAAAATAAAGGAAATTATTTTAGAATATAATGTAATTTCTACAGGGTTCTTGATATTGACATAATAATATCTAACCTCTAGAGTGCTGATTATGCACCAGGCTGTATTCTAAGCACCTACATTTATTTACACAATCCTTCATTTCAAGAATGAGGAAACTGAGGCACAAGAAGTCCAGTAGCACATGCCAGGTCACACAGCCAGCAAGGGCGGGCATTTAATTCTGAGAAATCTTGCACTAGACTCTGTGCTCTCGATCAGTGCTCAAGAGCCCCTTGTCCAAATGTTCTATTTTGAATCCATACTAAGAAAGACTCTACTGAAAAAAAAAGGAAAAATAATGAGAAAAAATATGAACAATATTTAATGGCTTCTACCTTCCCTACTGAAAAACTTCAAAGCCATACATGATTTCAACAATCTCAGGGTCTTCAATTACACAGGGGACCACATCATTAACAGACTGACATGATTACTTAGTAATTTCACTTCCCCAACATAAGACAACTGAATGTTAACAAGCATATCCTAAGAAGGAATGATCTAGAACCCATTCAATGATTAACTCAACTTCTTCCCAGTCTTAGACTCTACCAACAAAGGATCTGAACAGCTTACAAAATACCATCTTTAAAAGAAAGAATCTTTTAAGACAATAGGGATTTAAGACTCAATTGCTTTGAACCTATAGGCTTCTCAGCAATTAATTCATTTTCGTTGGACTTTTCTGAAAATGTGTTTTCAAATGCAGTAACATGCTTTTACTGTTCAAAAGAACTATTAGGTAAATTAGCTGTGACTGATTTATAGGATATTTTGGGATGCCTCTTTAGAACCCTGTCATAAAGTAGAAAATGCATATATAATTACTCATGCATTTTGAATACTCTCATTAAGTAATCTATAATATTTTTAACAAAATGTACGTGGCACAAAAGCATGTAATATATGTCACAATATCTTTTGTAAACACCAGTCGTATAAGCAGATCTTCTATTCTCAGCCAGAAGTATTTTCCATTTTGAAAGCAGCAATAACACTGCCACACTGGAAAAGAAAAGATCTACAAAGAGTATAAAGCATATCATGGCCCATATAAATAGTAAACATATAAATAAATAAACAAACATATAGTACAAATAAAGATATTCTAAAAAACTAAGCCACCATCTTTTTAATTAGGTTAATCTTTTTATTTTGAGATAGTTGTTGACTCACATGCAATCTCTATTTCTGCAAGTTCTCTATGTCTGTAATTTTTGTCCTCTCGAGAATGCTATTTATATGGAATAATACATTGTTAGTCTTTGGGGAATGACTTTTTTCACCTCACTATAATTCTTTAAAGATTCATCCAAGTTGCTATAAATACATCAACAGCTCCCTCCTCTTTAATTGCTGAGTGGTTTTCCATGTTATGGATGTACCACTGTTTAACCATTTGCCTGTTGAAGAGCATTTGCACTGTTTCCAGTTTTTGTTTATTATGATTAAAACTTCTGCGGATATTCATGCACAGATATTTGTATAAACATGTTTTCATCTCTCTGAAATAAATACTCAAAAATGCAACTGGTGAGTCATATGGTAGTTGCATGTTTTGTTTTTTTAAGAAACTGTCAAACTTTTTTCCAGAGTGGCTGGGCCATTTTACATTCTCACTAGCGGTGGTGTCTGGATGATCCAGTTTTTCCACATGCTTGCCATCATGTGTTAGAATCACCATTTTTCAATTTTAGCTCATATGATAGCTGTGTCGTGTTATAACAGTGTGGTTTTAATTTGCTCTTTCCAAATAGCTAATAATGTTGAACACTTGTCATGTATTTATTTGCCATCTTCATATTCTGTTTGATAGAAAATCTCTTTCTATCCTTGGCACACTTTCATATTGGATTTTTTTATTGTTGAGACTTGAGAGTTCTTTATGTATTTTTTATATTCGTCCTTTATCAGATATGTGGTTTGGTAACACGTTCCCCCATTTTGCAGTTGGTCTTTTCATCCTCTTAACAGGGTATTTCACGGAGCCAAAATTTGTAATTTTGATGAAGTCTGCTTTATCAATTTTTCCTTTTATGGATCATGCTTTTGATGTCAAGTCTAACAACTCTTCACCAAGCTCTATGGATTCAAAAGATTTTCTCATACATTTTATTCTAAGTATCATAAGTGAATGTTTTGTATTTACATCCATGATTCATTTTGATTTAATTTTTGTATAAGGTCTGAGGTTTAGATCAAGATACTTTTTTACCTACGGTTGTCCAACTGCCTTGGCACCATTTGTTGAAAAGAGTATGCTTTCTCCACTGTTGATTTTCTATTTTTTCCATTAATATATGTTTCTATGTCTCCACCAATACCACACAGTTTTGATTAATGTAGGTATATAATACATCAAAATAGAATCCACTACTTCTTGTCACTTCATTCTCCCTGTTCATAATCGTTTAGCTATTCCAGTGTCTCTGCTTTTCATATACATTTTAGAAAATCCCATGTCTACAGAAATTCCTGTTGGGAATTTGATAGAGTGACATAAAACTTACAGCAAATTGGGGGAAATTGACATCTTTACTATGTTAAGTTTTCCAGTCCATAAACACAACATGTCTCTCCATTCATTTAGATCTTCTTTGATTTCCTTCAGCATTTTGAAGTTTTCTGCATGCAGATCCTGTGAATGTTTTGTTAGATTTATACCTAAGGTATTTCTTGTTGAGCTATTGGAGCTCGAATTGTGTTTAATTTTAGAGTACATGTGTTAATTGCCAGTTAATAGAAATACAATTATGTAATTTTTGTATGTTTATCTTGTATTCCGCTACTTTTCTGTACTCACATATAAGTTCTAATATTTGGGGGATTTTGTTGGTAAATTCCATGGTTTTTCCTTGAAAACACATGTATCATCTGCAAATAAGGACAGGCTTTTTTTTCTTCCTTTCTGATCTGTGTGCATTTTATTTCCTTTTCTGGCCTTATTGAATTGGCTATACCTTTCAGTCTTCTGTTGAATAAGAGTGGTGAGGGAGGACATTCCTGATCTTAAGGGTAAAGCATTCAGTCTTTCATCATTAGTATGTTAGTTGTAGGCTGCCAGTAAATTTATTTTTATCAAGTTGAGGAAGTTTGCCTCCATTTCTAGTTTTCTGAGAGGTTCTATGGTAAATGCATCTTGAAATTTGTCAAATATTTCTTCCGCCACCAACTGGTTTAATCATGAGAATGTTTTTGCTTTTAATATGGTGAATTACATGGATTTTTAAATATTTAATCAGCTTTGCAACTCTACAGTAAACATTACTTGATCATAGTATATAATTATTTTTATATACTACTGAATTTTATTTGCTATTATTTTAAGAATTTTTACATCTATTTTCATGAGCAATATAACTCTGCGGTTTTCTTCTGTTATACTGTCTGCTTTTGATATTACAATACTATCTTCATGAAGTAAATTGTAAAGCACTCTCTCCTCTGCTATTTTCTGGAAGAGAATGTATAGAATTATATTAATTCTTATTTCAGTTTGGTAGAATTCTCAAATGATGTCATATGGGCCTGTATATTTTTTTGACATTTTTAAATCATAAATTCAATTTCCTAAATAAATTTAGAACTATTCAAAAATTTTTTTCATATTTGGTGAATTGCACTAGTTTGTGCTTTTTAATAAGTGGGTCCATTTCCTCTACATTGTCAACTTTATTTGAGTGGAATTAATCATGGTATTTTGTTTTTGTCCTTTTGGTGTCTGCAGGATCTGTAGCAATATCTCTTATATAATATCTAATGCTGGCATTTTTGTGGCTTCTCTCTGTTTTTCATTATCTGTCTTCCTAGAAGATTATCAGTTTTAAAAATCATTTCAAAGAACAACTTTATTTCACTTATTTTCGTTATTATTTTTATATTTTCAACATCATTGATTTCTGCTCTTATCTTTTCTATTTCCTTCCTTTTGCTTGCTTTGAGTTTATTTTGCTCTTTTTTTCTAGATGGGAGATTAGACAATTGTTTTGAAACCTTTTCTGTTTCCTAATGTTCATTTACTGTTATAAATTTCCTTCTTGGGGCTGCTTTAACTAGATCCCACAAAATTAACAATGTTGTATTTTCATTTTCTTGCAGATCAATGTATTTTTTTATTTCTATCAAGATTTCCTTTTTGACCCATAATATTTAGAAGTGTGTGTAATTTCTGTGTTTGGAAATTTTCTTGTTATTAATTTCTAGTTTAATTTCAATTTGGTTAGAAAACACATTTTGTAAGATTCCAATTCTTTTAAGTTTGTTAAGATTTGTTTTATAGTTCAGGCTATGGTGTACCTTGATATACGTTTAGTGAGCTTTAAAAATATGTGTATTCTACTGTTTCAGGATAGAATATTCTATACATGTCAATTAGGTCTTGTTGGTTTATGGTGTTGTTAAATTTTTTTATATCCTTGCTAGTTTTCTGTCTAGCTGTTTTATCGATTGAGAGAGGGATATTAAAATCTCCAACTATAATAATGGGTTTATCCATTTCTCCCATTAGTTCTATCAGTTTTTATTTTATGTATTTTGAAGCTCTGCTTTTGGTGAATATACATTTAGGATACCTACATCTTCTCAATGAATTGACTTTTATCATTTTTAATATCTCTGTCTCTGGTAATTTTTTTCTCTAAAGTCTACTTTATCTCATATTAATATAGCCACTCCTTTCTTCTTTTGATTAAAGTTTGCCTGGTAAATCTTTTTTTATTTTAATTTTCTTTGCTCCCAACTTAGATTTATCATTGTGTTTAGAGTGAGTTTCTTGTACACAATAAATGGTTGGTTCATGGAGTTTTTTAATCCACTCTACCAATCTCTGACTTTTAATTGCTATGTTTTTAGGCCACTAACACTTAATATAATTATTGTATGCTAGAGCTTAAGTCTGCCCTTTTACTATTTGTTTTTTCATTGTTTCCTTGGTTTTTCATGTTTTTCTTTTGTTTTTTTTCTGCCATTCCCTTGGTTACTAAACATTTATTTAGAATACAGTTTTGATTTGTCTCATGTTTTTGAGTGTATCTCTTTGAGGTTGTGCTGGATGTAAATAATCACAGTCAACTGGTGTCTTCATTTTATCAGTTTGAGTGAAGTATAGAAACCTGACCTCCCTTTATTCGTCTTTAACCTCCCCTATTTATAAAACCATTATCTTAAATATTTCCTTTATATCAGTTTAAAACCACATCAGACAACATTATAACTTTTGCTTTACATGACAATAATAACATAAAACTCAAAAGAGAAAGACAGTGTATGTATTTACCTATAATTTTACCCTTGCATTGTTCTTTTTCCTTTTGATGTTCTAAGATTACTTTCTTTATCATTTCTTTTTTGTCCAAAAAAAAAATTCTTTAGTTATTCTTTTTGTGTAGTCCTGCTAGGAAAATTCTCTTAGTCTTCCTTCACTTGAGAATGTCATGATCTCCCTGTCATTCCTGAGAATATTTTTTCTGGGTACCAAATCCTGAGTTAACTGTTCTTTTCTTTCTGCACTTGAAAAATGTTGTACTACTTCTTTCTGACCTCCATGGTTTTTAATATGAAATGTACTATCACTGAAAAATTGCTCTTCCTTAGTATAGTTTCTCTTTCACTGATTTAGACTTAATTTTATTTTCTTTGTCTTTAGTTTTCAGAAGTTTGACTGTGATGTGTTTAGTGTAAATTTATTTGTGTTTATCCTGTTTAGGATTCTCTCAGTTGCTTGTTTTTGCAGGTTTATGCCTTTTGCTAAATTTGGAAAATTTCAGCCATTATTTCAACAATTTCTCTGTCAGTTTCACCCTCTTTCTCCTCCTCCTCAGGAATTCCAATTACACAAATATTAGATTGCTTTTGGTCACAGTCTCACAGATCCATAAGGTAAAATTTTTTTTTTCAATTTTCTTTTTATCATTCATTATGGATAATTTCTATGGTTCTATCTTCACATTCTCCAGTTCGTCCCTTTGTCCTGTGCATCCTGCTATTAAGCTCATCCATTGACATTTTATTTTGGCTAGTATATTTTTAGTTTTAAAATTTCCACTTGGTTCTCCTTTATGTCTTCTAGAGCATTGTTGAATTTTTTGCTTCTTTGCTGAGATGTTCTATTTTTTCATTTGTTCCAAGCATGTTTGTACTTAATCATTGAAAAGATTTTATGATTATTGATTTAAAACATTTTTAGCCAATTATGACATCTAACTTCTCTATTATCTCAATTTTAAGATGCAATGATGGTCACCATTCAACTTTAGATTTACCTGCTTATTAGTAAGGGTCTGATGAGAGATTTTTTAACTGAAATTTGGATAGTTTTAGTATTATGTATGGTACTCTTATTTAAACCTTCTGTTTCAGCAGCTTCTTTTGACACTGCTGTGACAGTGAGGGAATGAGGGGCAAGGCATGGGGAGCAGGCTCCTTAGTGCTACCTGAAGTAGAAGTTCCCCACTAAGCCTCAGTATACATCAAAAGTGGAGAAGGTTCCTGATTACTGCCAGCTGGAGGTAGGATTTCTAGCTCCCCACTCAGCCTCTGATAATACCACCTTAGCTGGCAAGGATAAGACTAGCTTTTTACTAATACCACGGATTGGGTAGGTGGAGTAGTCCTCATTAACACTGTGTGGTTCTGAAATTCCAGACATTCTACAAGGCCTACTCTGAAACCATCCCTTTGGGGAACAGGATGAGTAACTCATTACTGCCAGTTGGCTATGGGTCCTTATTCAGGTTTCTCTGACTTCAGCCTGCAGGGGAGGTGGGAGGAAGATTGGGGTTCTCATTGAAGCCTGGTGAGGGTGGAAGTCTAGGCTATTCACTCAGCCTTCACTAGTGTGGATGCAGAAGAAGCCATGGGTTTTTTTCCTACGGTGTCTGACTGGAGTAGAGAGGTTGTTGTCTTAAATTGTTACGTTTTGTGAGGCTCCTCCTTTCCTAGATCTTTGTCTAAAAACAGCAAACATCTGTTAGAACTTTTTTGTCTGTAGGTATTGGTGTATTGGATTTCTGGCTTCTTCAATTCTAGTATTAATGAGGCAAAAAAGCAAAAAGAGAACTCAGATCTCAAAATCCCTAGCTGTTATGGGCCAAAAGTTTGTATCTTCCCCCAATATGTATGTTGAAATCTCTAATCCCCAATGTGATGGTATTTTGAGTTGGGGCTTTTGGGAGGTAATAGGTCACAAGACTGGAGCCCTGAAGAACAGGATTTGCACCCTTATAAGAAAAGATGCAAGAGAAATGGTCTCTCTCTGCATGTGAGGACATAGTGAGAGGACAACCATATGCAAATCAGGAAAAGGATCATCATAAGACACTCAATCTGCCACCCTGACCTTGGACTTCCCAGCCTCTGGAACTGTGAGAAATAAATATTTATTTTTTAAGACAACCAGTCTATATTTTATTACAGTAACCTGAATTGACTAAGACACTAGCTATTCTGCCTCATCTTTCTATCTTTCAGAAATTCCTTATGTTCGTTTTACATATAATATCCAATGAGCCAGTACTTTCTTTTTGTAGACAGGGTCTCACTCTGTCACCCAGGCTGGAGGGCAGTGGCATGATTATGGTTCATTACAGCCTTGATCTCCTGGGCTCAATCAATCCTCCTGCCTGAGCTTCCCGGGTAGCTAGGACTACAGGCACGTGCCACCATGTCTGGCTATTTCTTATTTTATTTTTTGTTTTTGTAGAGATGAAGCAGAAGTCCAAAAATTTACTTTAATATATAACTTATTTATAAACTAGGCAATGTTATTTTAAAATATGAAAGGTGTGGAAACCATAATGTTGCATCTTTTTTGCAACCAATTTTCATATATTTATATGTAAGCACAGGAATTAGTGGTAGTAAAAAAAGAAATGCTTTTGCAGTCGGGTGTGTGCATATAAAATGAAAATTTTATATCTGTGTCTGCTATGTGTCAAAGTATGCGTAATGTCTAAACCCAGAATTTTAAGCACTTGAAAGCAAAGAGGGCCGGGCACAGTGGCTCATGCCTGTAATCCGAGCACTTTGGGAGGCCGAGGCAGGCAGATCACAAGGTCAGGAGATTGAGACCATCCTAGCTAACACGGTGAAACCCTGTCTCTACTACAAATACAAAAAATTAGCTGGGCATGGTGGTGGGCACCTGTAGTCCCAGCTACTTGGGAGGCTGAGGCAGGAGAATGGCGTGAACCCAGGGGGTGGAGCTTGCAGTGAGCCGAGATCGTGCGTCACTGCACTCCAGCCTGGGTGACAAAGCAAGACTCCTCTCAAAAAAAACAAAAAAAAAGCAAAGAGGATCCAGCTTAATAATTTTTAGCAGTTTTATGTGATATAGATTCTTTATTCTCTTTCCATAATTATTCAAATATTTGTTTTATTCTTTTATCAAGTACTTGGGTAATACTCTGTACCAGTCATTGTCTTAAGCACACAGAACTAAAGACTTTGTCTCTGTAATCAGGTTTAGGAGACACAAGTTAATAAATGATTACAATGCAAAATGACTTTTTCAAAAATAAAAGCATGTGCAATGATCTATAATATCATTGAGAGGAAAAGTGAATACCTTTCCTTCTTGAATGAGCTAAGGATGGCTTCCAGGAGGAAGTGACACCTGAGCTAGATCTTAAAGAATGAGTGAGATTTCTGTAGACGCAAAAATAAGAGTATTCCACACAAAGGAAATAGCAAGAACAAAATCTAGAAACACAAAAGAGCACAGAATGTCCCATGGAAAATCATACTCTTCTGGGACTAAAACCAGCACATGGAGAACACCGGAGAATGGTAGAAAAAATTAGCAAGAGAGTGTAGGCTGTGAGCAACAGGGAGTATAAATAAAAATCAAGAATTTTACTCAGCACAGTATTAGACGAGTATGCCTGAAGAATAGAAACCTGACCTTATTCTTTGAATCCTGTCCACCCTACTCTCTCAAGGATTTTTCAGCTTTGGCACTGTGGACCTTCTGGACGAGGTAATTCCTGGTGGTGGGGCACTGTCGTTTGCATCGTAAGATATTTAGCAGCATCTGTGGCTCCTAATCACTAGATGCCAATAGAACTATTCCTACCTCCGACTTGTGACAACTATTTGTCTCTAGAGATTACCAAATGCCTACTGAGGGACAAAATCACTCTGATTTGAGAACAACTGATCCCACATTAAAGGTCCCTGCCTATCATATACTGCTCAGGGAACAATGGTTAAATCCATGGTCACAATTGCTTTAAAAATGAGAAAGGAGCCAGGCGTGGTGGCTCATGCCTCTAATCCCAACACGTTAAGCCGAGGCGGTTGGATCACCTGAGGTCAGGAGTTCAAGACCAACCTGGCCAACATGGTGAAATCCTATCTCTACAAAAATCAGCCAGGCATGATGGCAGGTGTCTGTAATCCCAGCTACTCGGGAGGCTGAGGTGGGAGAATCACTTGAACTCAGGAGGTGGATGTTGTAGTGAGCCAAGATCATGCCATTGCACTCCAGCCTTGGCGACAGAGCAAGACTCAGTCTCAAAAAAAAAAAAAAAACAAAAACAAAAAAAAGAGAGAGAGAGAGAGAGAAAGGAAGCATTAGGATACACTGAAGAGGGGTTGTTGTAATGATGCAGGTGAATAATAGCATTTCTAAATTAAGAAACTGGGTTAAGGGAAATATTAAACAGTTGCCCAGAATGTAAAATTGGTAGGCTTTGATAACTAAAAAGATAAATAGCATTTCTGTTGATAAGTGGCTATCTTTTTTCCTTATCAAATCTGCCATGACCTATAGCTGAGCTACTTCACGTAATAAACTAAGAATATATTCACTCACATCTCTAATTTTTCTTAGAGCTAAGTTAACCATGGTTTAAGAGAGGGATATTCAAAGTTTCTCAATTTTCTTTATGATTTGTTAATATATTAACATATTCACAAAACTGACTTGATCAAATAGCCACCTACATAAACTATGGGGCCTGAACTTTTGGAATGCGTTTTGCTTTTAAAATCAACCATATTTGTTTTTAGAAGTTCATCACTTTACCAATGGGAGGGACTCAATATGCACTTTATAAGTGACTGAACAACTGAAGGAGTGGGGAGATGAATCAATCATCCTAAAAATTATGATCAGCCATTTCAAAGTGGCATTCTTGATGCGTTTTCCTTTTATGGCAAGGCAAACACACAAAGTTCCCTGTGTAACACAGAATGCATTTATTATATGGCTGGTAACGATTAGGGCAGTGCTGTATAACCACGAAAGAAAATCATTCTCTGAGAGAAGCTAACGTTCAAAACCTAAGCCTGCGGTTTTGACATTATTAGTACCACTCTACCTGCTTAAGCATTGACAAATTATTCAGTAACAGATAATGACTGGCTGGGGTGGCAAACATAGATGCTACTAACTCCATAATTGCACAGCTGCATACTATAAAATTGCATTATGCAATGGAAAGAGTCAAGTTAGATAGGGTAAACTAAAATAAATTTGTTTTGTATTTAGACAGAACTTTGCAAAGTTAACAATTTCATTTTCATTTGAAGCAAGTCCATCCTTACACCCTGGAATTAAAATGAAAAAGATCAGTGTTCCCCCACCCCCCACCCCACCAACTCCGTTTATTCTCTTTACTGGTGTTGACTAGGAAAATCTTGGACAGAAAATTAGCACTACTACTGCTGTTTACATTTGAGTTAATTTTTGAAAAGGAAAAATAAAATCAATGAAAGTCCATTACCTAGAGAATTCTAATTTAGCAACGTTGAGGTCTTCAAATAAGAATATAATTTAATGTCATACATAATATTTTTTCTTTAGGGATGTGTATTAGTTATAGGGGTTTTCAGTTCTCCATTTTCTTAAACTAAAAGCAATTAAGTAGATAGGGAAGGAAAGATTGAGACAATTCTACTTACAGTTAATTTTAAAAGTATGTATACCAAACTGCTCCAATAGCATGAATATCAGCTGCACAATAGTCTAATGAGATTTGAACTGTCAGCAGAACAGAACTTTTGAATGATACTAGATTCAAAATAATAGAATAGAGACAGAAGGACTGGGAAAATTAAACATATTTTGTAGTTGCCAGGCAATATAATTTTTCAAGGTTCAGTAATGCATTAATCCCCTATAGGAATAAGCAGACTTTTAGTTTCCATAGTGTTATAAGCCAAATTTTGATATTTTTGGCTTAGAACAATGGAGCAGGCCCCCATTCCTTCAAAGTTTTTCCACATCCTCTGTAAAAGTGCAGTGACTGGGAGTATTTTTGGTAATTTATTTGTATTTCATACTGAGATTTATAAAAAAGGAAACCACTCCAAAAGATTTATGATTGAATGCAGGACATATGAAAATTTAAAAGCACAGTTCATTAAACAAATCAATGATTCCCATGATTAGAAAACAATAATCTAATAGACAGTGCATTTTGTTCTGGAGGTCAAAGTCTAAGTTATTATCAATACTCTGGGAACAAAAGCCCCACAGTTAAGAGGTTTCCATACCATTTTATCAAATAATTCAAAGATGTAAATAGCATGAAATATACTAACATAGTGGTCATTCTCACATCTATAAATAACCAATCTGTAAATCTATTCTACAGATAGAACACTAGCTTCCCTACTGAAGTTCCCAGTGACTGAGGCCACACAGAACACACAGGCATGACACTCTTTCACAGCCACAAATAACATTTTATGTAAAAAAATCAGAGATTTCTGAAAATCAATATAATTATAAATTCATTATTGAAAAGTAATGAGTAAGAAGATTAAATTTTCAAAAAAGATGTAAGAACTCATCTTGTGGCCAACTGTGTTAATGTCAAGCAAGAGAAATTTCTGTAGTAATCTTTTTTTTTTTTTGAGACAGAGTCTCGCTCTGTCACCCAAGCTGGAATGCAGTGGCATGATCTCAGCTCACTGAAACCTCCGCCTCCTGCCTCAGCCTCCTGAGTAGCTGGGGTTACAGGCGCATGCCACCACACCCGGCTAATTTTTGTATTTTTTTTTTTTTTCAGTAGAGATGGGGTTTCATCATGTTGGTCAGGCTGGTCTCGAACTCCTGACCTTGTGATCCACCCACCTTGGCCTCCCAAAGTGCTGGGTTACAGGCGTGAGCCACCGCACCCAGCCAATAATCTTTAATATATACAAATGACATAGCACTAAACTTATTTTTTGAAAGACAAAAATAACATGCAAGCTTTCTGAAGGCTGGGACTATTATAAATTAAATTAAATGCACTGTGGCAGGCATTTAAAGAGAAACACGGGTATAAGGCAAGCAGTAAGAAGCAAATCATAGCTCATAGTAATAGCATCATTCCAATCACTAAGCTGCTGGAAGAGACAAAATAACTTGTTATTTGATCTCCTAATTAGGCTCTTGCTCTGTTCAATACTATCTGTTTGAAAATGTATAGATAGATATAGATAGATAGACAGATAGATGATAGATAACTGATTTAAGAAGTTTATCAAATCTTGAGAGAAAGAAAATTTTGAGTTCAAATGAAAATTTTAGTTCAGATCAAGTTTTGTTTTTGTTTTATTTTGTTTCAGCATCATGATTGTTAAAGCAAATATAAATTACAGTTGGCTGTACTTAAAGAGCCAATATATGTGAAGGAGATAGGTTAAGAGGGATCTACTCTGCTATTGAGACAAATAAATTCATTAATAAAAAATAAGGGATTAAACAAAAATATGCTTTTAAATTTAATTTTGGGATATGCTTTCGGTCTTCCTCTTGATGTCTGTTTCTTCCCTTTGTGTTTTATTTGCTTTTTGATCTTTCTAGTTGTTGTGGCATTTGGCTTCTCTTTTTCTTACCTCTTACCTGACCTTGTATTTCCCTATTAAATTGCTAGCGAGAATATATATGCAATTACTTTGGAGGTACTCATTTGTTTTGATTGAGGTAAATAACAATGAGTCATAGTTCTAAAATTTTCCAACATCAAATATGCCAGCAAACAAACAACAAAAACTCTCATCAATAGATGCTTGATGTTTACTCCTCAAGCAAGACCCCACCTTTCTAGTAAAAGCTCCTATATAGGGATCAACTACCATTTGATTTAAAGTAGAGTATGAAATAATTTAAAAATAAAAATACTTCAGGGCTAATTCATTGGGTGGGGGACATAACCCTCCAGCTATAATTCCTAACATTTTCTCTTCAAACTTCCTATGTTCCCACAAATCAGTCTTTCTAATTAAGAAGTTTGCAAGGGCTGTACAGATTTATTTCTTGGCTTAGTCTCTGCACTTTTGCTAAATGTCCAGGTTTGAGATTTGTTAGAATTCGTGCTCTGTGGATATCTGCTGGACTTTCTAGCAAGTGTGAAGACCCCACCACTCCTTCTGTTGCATCTCATTTCCACTTATTAAATACTTTATCTTGGAGGATGAAGCAAAAGTGACTTTTGTGTTTCCTGGCAGTCTCCTGTTTCAAAGGACTTAATAGTGATTTGTTTATTTCAGAGGAAATGAACACCAGTCAGTGATGACAGATTTATTATTAAGTGGACATCACACACACACACACACACACACACACACACACACACACACACACACACACAGAGCCTCTACTTTTCTTACAGTTCAGGGTTCCTTCTAACCACACTCTAAATGGTCAAGACAATGTTACACATTTTGGCAAACCAGAGCCATGTGATTCAATATCATCAAATCTGTGAATCTATATGATTTCCTCCAGATATATTTCCAGAATAACCCAGGGAAAATAAAATGAGCAAAGAAAACTAAGATTACCTTAAAGTAAGAGAAAAAAGCACCTTAATGAATCAGTAACACTAATTATCTTTTGGAAAATACCTGAAGGAATATTAAAAGCAAAAAGAGATTAATTTCAGGAGTTCAAGTCAGATGTCTGTTATTTAGAAAGAGAATACAAGCAAACCCTGAAACTCCAGATCCTGAAGTAGTTTCAAGTACAACAGCACTATTGATTTACTTGTTATTTTATTCACTAATGACATATATTAATGTTAAGTTGAATTTTCAAAATACATTTGAAGAATAAATATCAACTCCAGAATGGTCCAAATTATTCTTCCCCCAAAATGACCAATTTTACCATGTAGTAAATATCATGCATGTCAGACACTGAGATCTCATCAAAAAGAATCAAATCCCTTTTAGATTCCATTTAAAAAATACTGGCAAACTAATTTGCAGTATTCATTCAGATCAAGTGGACATCAGTAATGTAACAATAATTTTGCTAGACTAGGAAAGTGGATTTATATGCTATCCTTACCCTTATTGCTGAAAGTGCTCAGCTGAATAATCCTCAAAGGTAAAATTTCAGCTACTTGACACCTTAATAAATAAATGAAATTAAATGTTCAAACAGCAGATTATAGAAGATACTCAACTGGATGCTCTTATTCCCACCTCTGCATATATGGTCTTAGGGGTGCCACTTTCTGAGCCTCAATTTTCTCAACTTTAAGATTGAGAGGGTGGTTTTGATGGATTCTAGAACCCCTTCCAATTCTAACATTCTGCGAATGTGTTCAAATGTAGACTGCAGGAAGGTATTAACAGCTCTCAAGATAAAGATGGAAATAAAGGAAGAAATGCCAAAACCAATGGAGGGAAACTCAGAAAGGGCTAAAAGTCACATCACTTGTTTCATAATTTTCATCTAAAGTCAGTCCTCGAAACGGGAGAGCTAATACAATCACAGTCATGCCTGTAAATGGAATTCTCAATGACTTCCATAGGCCTAATCCTCCCTTACCTTATCAAAATGGCATTGATTTCATGCCAGAAACAATGCAGCTTATATATATTTAACCAGCTATGAAAATCTCCTGCCTTTCACTGTGACTTTATCTAATGATGTCCTAGGAATTGTATTTTTGAAATACAAAGTTTAGTAACCTTGGATCAATTGCTGCTTCACAAACCTTGGTGCATGAGACAAAGAAATATTCAAATGGGGCCGGGTGGGGTGGTTCATGCCTGTAATCCCAGCACTTTGGGAGGCCAAGGCGGGCAGATCATAAGGTCAGGAGTTCACGACCAGCCTGGGCAACACGGTAAAACCCTGTCTCTACTAAAATACAAAAAATTAGCCGGGCGTTGTGGTATGTGCCTGTAGTCCCAGCTAGTTGTGAGGCTGAGGCAGGAAAATTGCTTGAACCTGGGAGGCGGAGGTTGCAGTGAGCTGAGATCGTGCCACTGCACTCCAGCGTGGGCAACAGAGCAAGACTGTGTCTCAAAAAAAAAAAAAAAAAAAAAAAAAAATTCAAATGGTAAAAATTGAGGATATGAACAAGAATATCCTAGGAATAGATTTTGCACAGAATTTCAGGAACACAAAAGCTACACTGAATTAAATATGCTTATTACTTGACAAAGTCCCTTATATTTTTCTTCAAAATGATTTGATTCTGGCCACCATCTACTAGATATTCATGTACTCATCACCTTTTAGAAGTAGGAAATAAGGCTCGGCGCAGTGGCTCACACCTGTAATCCCAGCACTTTGGGAAGCCGAGGAGGACAGATCACGAAGTCAAGAGATCTAGACTATCCTGGCCAACAGAGTGAAACCCCGTCTCTACTAAAAATATAAAAAAATAGCTGGGCGTGGTGGCACACGCCTGTTGTCCCAGCTACTCAGGAAGCTGAGGCAAGAGGATTGGTTGAATCCAGGAGGCAGAGGTTGCAGTGAGCCGAGATTGCACCACTGCCCTCCAGCCCGGTGACAGAGTGAGACTCTGTCTCAAAAAAAAAAAAAAAAAGAAGTAGGAAATAAGAGGTGAGAGGAGTTGAGGCAGCTGCCACCCTTTTCCTGGAATCTTCCTGGATTTCTCTGGGTATTTGCATCATGTTTGCTGCATTATTATACCCTCTATCACAGATTGTCACCATTTGTTTCCATCTTTGGCTTCCCTATTGTACTGTGGACCCTTCCAGAAACTTCAAGGTGTTCTATTCCTCTTACTGTACCCAAAGCATAGGGCCAAGTCCCTGGAACTTAGGGAATTATGTACAAGTTTATTAATTATGATGCTGCTGAAACACCTATTGCATTGGTGTGGTGTGTTGGGGGTCCTAGGGGAGGTAGGCTACAATTTGAAATGAATAACCATTTATGAAAATCATCCTTTTCTGAGCTCCTGCCTTTAAATAATTCATCTTGGGCTAAAATACTAATGTACTTCCTAAGGTTAATAAGTGATTTTAAATGAAGTATATTTTCATTAGGAGATGTAAAAGGAGAAAGTTTTTAAAAGGTATTAGAAGTGTAGAGAAAATGTGAGGAAGTATTTATATCTGACCTGAGAATAGCTCAGCTACTTAACGAGGAAAATCCCTTAATCACATTCTGTGTGTGACTCTTGTGTTAAGCATTCCCTCCCTAGTTCAGCACCTCTTTAGGACACAGTTAAACAAAAGATTCACTTTATTCCATCCCCTTGGAATAACATATTTAAATTTCTTATTGGTTTAATTTTTTTCTCACATCCCGAGTTTTCAAGGTAAAGCCAAGTAATGTGGAAACTACTTATTTCTACTGTGTACTAACATGCATTTAACTACAGTTGACCTTTGAACAACAGGGGGCGAAACTGTGTGGGTCTGCTGATGCATAGATTCTCTTTGCCTCTGCTACCTGAGACAGAAGACCTCTCCCTTCTCTTGCTCCTTCTGCTCAGCCTGCTCAACCTGAAGGTGATGAAAACTGAAGCCCTTGATGATGAGCCACTTCCACTTAATGAATAGTAAATATATTTTCTCTTCCTTATGAGTTTCTGAATAACATTTCTTTTCTCTGGCTTACTTTATTGTAAGAATACAGTATATAATACATATAACATTAAAAATGTGTATTAATCTACTGTTATGTTATTGATAAGACTTCTGGGCAATAGTAGGCTAGTAGTAGTAGTTAAGTTTTTTGTTTTTTGTTTTTTGTTTTTTGTTTTTTCTTTTGAGACGGAGTTTTGCTCTGTCGCCCAGGCTGGAGTGCAGTAGCGTGATCTCGGCTCACTGCAACTTCCGCCTCCTGGGTTCAAGCTATTCTCCTGCCTCAGCTTCCTGAGTAGCTAGGATTACAGGCACCCACCATCATGCCTGGCTAATTTTGTATTTTTAGTAGATACGGGGTTTCACCATGTTGGTCAGGCTCGTCTCGAACTCCTGATCTCAGATGATCCGCTCGCCTCAGCCTCCCAAAGTGCTGGGATTACAGGCATGAGCCACCACACCTGGCCAGTTGTTAAGTTTTAGGAGACTTGAAAGTTATACATGGATTTTCAACTGCACATGGGGATCTGCACCCCTAACTTCCACATTATTCAAAGGTCAACTCTACTGCAGTTAATTAACATAAATTTAATTAGTGTCTCTAATAGGGATGCGATACATATGCAAACCATTTCTTCTAAGTGGTCTCTATTTAAAACATCGTCTCTTACCTCTCCTCACTATGTCCACGGAAAAAACAATAGCACCTTTTCTTAATTTGCAAAAAGTCAGATTTATTAATCTAAAGTAAAAAACAATTGGTATTAATAACACAATTACGACATCCACACATTTACACACCAATGACACCAATGTCGTACGAGTAAAGTTTCAACATAAAAGTAAATTCATAAATGTCACTCAATGAAAACTACTGAAAGATTTTCTCTACGCTTCTTCTATACTGCCAATAAAACTTTATTACAAATTATATTTGGTCTAGACTTATTTCTGTTCCAAAACCCCTTGTGAATAATGAGAATTGCCTGGGCACTTATTTATATTTGGCTCAATGCTATAATATGTATATTTGTTTTTTGTGTTTCTAAGATACCCTGATTGCAATCATTAACACTTTCATACTTTAACAGTCATTAACATTTTCATACTTTAACGCACACTCTCAACTCATAAATTCTAACGTGAATATGTCCAGTAATATCTTTGCCTAATGTGTAGTGTTAATACTACCTTTTCTACCAAAAATCACTAGCAGGTTAATCCTCAATTAATTTCCAATTAATCTTTATTAAAAATGAATTCACTGGTGAATAGTCCTCCTGCTTCCCACATAGTCAAAACTCTGCAGTCGTGGCAGCTGAATTGCGTAGTGTATGGCCACGGCCAAAGAGGCCCAGATGTTTCACGGTATAGACAAGAGACTCCCTATAGGTCACTCTTACTTGCATTTGCTCTTTTCTAATGCCAAGATGAATACTTTATTCCCATTTTCCTTCTAAAAAGTTAAAAACTCCTCTAGTAACCTCTCCTCTTTCTCAGCTACCTGACTTACGATTCTGGAATTCAGAGCACGGATTAGTAAAGACTACATCTATTGAGAGGCTTTAAAGGTTAATGATTCTAGGTCATTAGTTGCCACTGCCTGATTCGATTGAGTTTTCATACTTTCCCCCTGGAAAATCTAGCCTAGTTCCTGGCGTGTTCCCCATCCTTTCCCAGAAAAATGTCTCCTCCCCATTCCTCAAGAGGCCTGGAAGAATCTCCCTAGTTGACCTTACATTCTTGAATATGCTTTTATTGTTTGCTTTCCTGCTTCCAAAATTCTACTTTTTTTTTACATTCACTTCCATTGTTATGTTGTGCTTTACCTCATTTTAATTGGGTATCTACAATTCAATGCTTTCATATTTCTGATTTTGCTTCTATTTTGATAAGTCTCCATATCTTACACATATGCATTATGTTTAATAATTATTTTAGGATGTACTTAGTCATCTTCAAAACAATGAATGCATTTTATTTTCATAAATATTTGGTTGATAGATGCAAGAATTTATCCATGAAGGCATTTGGTAAAATAGTACTCTTTACATTTCACCTTCAGATATGCTCCAACTTTTCACTGTAATTGGCTTCTTGTGGTATTTGAATCTCATAATCTCTTTGTCCATTGAGGTGGGAGAGGGATGGCATCCTTGATGCCTCCTTCATTAGCTGAAGGGTAAGAAAGTTTGTCTCATTGTTTAGAATGACTGTCCAGCTGGAGTTACTAACAGATGAAAATGTTCTATATTTGTGCTGCCCAATCCATTCACTAGCAGCCACATATAGCTATTGAGTACTTGGAATGTGCTTAGTGGAGCCAAACAATTGAATTTTTAGTTTTATTTAGTTAAAATTTAAATTTAGATAGCAACATGTGGCTTTACATACCATACTACATGACATAAAATAGTATTACAATAATCGATGCTAAGCATATATGTACAAATGGTCATTTCTGGCACATCTGTAATATTTGTTGAGCAACTCTGTCTGACATTGCTCCCTAGGTGCAGAAAAAGATCATATTTAGACTACGGGGTCCTTGACTCTCAGAACTTTTCAACTGAGAAACAAGACTATTCTAAACTGGTAATTCTCAACTTTGTCTATACATTGCAGTCACCTGGAAGCTTTTTTAAAAACATTAATGTCCAGATAAAATAATAAGATATCTGAGACGTTTTCAAAATAATTGGGACACTATGAGGCAGTAGTGGGATGGTACAAATAAATAAGATTTGCCATGTGTTGATAAACATTGAACATAATGGAAACAGGGAAGTCCATTACACAATTATCTCTATTTTTTAAATGCTGTAATTTTCCAATATGAAATTTTTTAAATGCCAGCTCCATTCTAGATGAACTTAATCATATTCTATGGGATATCAGTATTTCTTAAAAATGCCCATATCGTTCCAATGTAACATCTGTGTTGAGAATTCCTAGTCAGAAAAAAGTAATTTTATGATAAATTAAAGAAGCATGGAGAGTCTGACAGTGATCTGTTCTCATGAACTAAAGAAATTGCTAAAATGGAATCAGTATCAGAGTCATTGGTAACAAAACAAATCAGATTTCACAGATTTTTTTAAACCTATCAAAATGTGTTGCAATATGGATTGATTTTTACTTCCTTACAGAAATAAATGCTAACTCAATTGCACAAGTAGACTTATTGCATACTTCCCTTTTATTAGACAGTTTACGTGACTAAGCCCGTAACCACAGGTGAAATGACTTTATTAGCTTGCCCACCCCTCATTATCATTGCTCCTTCCTTACAAGCCAGGCCACAGTGTGGTTACTTATCAGTGTCTCATAACCACATAAACAAACAGCATTGATGAATATGGTTAATCAGTCATACTCAAATCAGAGTGACATGACACAGGTATTACAGTTTAAATCAGTATCATTGTATCAAGGTCCTTATAAAGGAGATTTTTCATTTCTTTTTTAAAAAATTGGTCAATTTGGGCTGGGCATGATGTCTCACGCCTGTAATCCCAGCGCTTTGGGAGACCACGAAGTGCTGATCACTTGAGGTCAGGAGTTCGAAACCAGCCTGGCCAACATGGTGAAACCACATCTCTACTAATAATACAAAAATTAGCCAGGCATGCTGGTGCATGCATGTGATTCCAGCTGTGTGGGTGGCTGAGGAAGGAGAATCACTTGAACCCAGGAGGCTGGGGTTGCAATGAGCCAAGATTGCACCACTAGACTCCAACCTGGGTGACAGAGAAAGACTCTGTTTCAAAAAAAAAAAAAAAAAAAA
>NW_026652276.1:153376822-153601128 GCF_009828535.3 Hylobates moloch | reverse complement strand
CGCGGAAAAAGAAAAAACATGAAACCCGAGGAGGGGGGGGGAAAAAAGAAAAAAATACCCCCCAAAACCCCAAACCGGGGACAGAGAAAGACTCTGTTTCAAAAAAAAAAAAAAAAAAAAAAAAAAGTGGTCAATTGAAAAATTTGAAATTAATCTATTTTTTATTTTCAAATCACCAACTATTTTCGCCACTATCCATTACTACAATGCAGATTGCTTGATATTCCTTATATTTCTCAGTTGTCCAATGATTCCATGTTTTATTTAATGTTTTGTCTCTGTTAGACTGGCATATTAAATACTATGTTTCTTGACTGTATGTAATGCTCAGAAGCTCAACAATGTATAGCATAACTGCACAGAATGTATATAGAATCTTATGTCTTACTTAAAAATAATGTAATGAGGCATTCTCACATGTTAGAAAACTAGGCTTGACAATTTCCAAATTCTTAAAAATATAGACATCTTACCTTTGAAATTATAGATTGTTTCGCTGGTTTATGGTAAACTTTTAAAAATGCATATTTATTTTTGTCCTGATTAATCTAATAATAGCAAATATATCACATATAATCAAGGGTATTTCACTTTAGAAATATCCGTAAATATTGGGCAGGGCGTGGTGGCTCATGCCCGTAATCCCAACACTTTGGGAGGCCGAGGTGGGCGGATCATGAGGTCAGGAGATCAAGACCATCCTGGCTAAAATGGTGAAATTCCATCTCTATTAAAAATAGAAAAAATTAGCCGGGCATGGTGGCACGTGCCTGTAGTCCCAGCTACTTGGGAGGCTGAGGCAGGAGAATTGCTTTAACTCGGGAGGCAGAGGTTGCAGTGAGCCAAGATCGTGCCACTGCACTCCAGCCTGAGCATCAGAGCGAGATTCCAAAAAAAAAAGAAAAAAGAAAAAAGAAAATATCCATAAATATCAATTAGACACAAACACAGATAATTAAACTTAACCTGGACAGTCATTCAACTCTCCTACAGATTGCCCAGGCATCTTCGAAATTTGCCCTACTACTAAAAGCCTGGAACCAAGACCTTCAAAACACCCCTAACAAAGAGAAATCATTCATTACAAGGGAAACATTTTCTATGCGAGAAATAGGATTTACCAAGAACTGTACACTTAAGCCTATGATGGAAAACACACTAAAAGAAAAAGAAAACACTAATTTTTCCTTAGGGAGTGCATATTTCTGATCCAAGTAAAAAACTAGAGACATGTGAACTAGGGACAACAAAGATAGCCACAAGGGAAAATGTAAGTGTAGTCTTCTGCACTTTATAGATATTACATGTCAAGGGAAAAGTAATGATTAGTGTAGGGAGGTAGTAATCTCAAAAGGTGTAACCATCCACATTTTAATGAAAATGATGCATATAGATTGGGAAAATATATTACAGGCTATGGGATAAAAATAAAAAATAAATCTGGCAGGCAGCATAGAACTAAATACGCACACAGAAGTGCATATAAAACAGTGAAATCTGAATAAGGGCTCCTTCTATATTACTTCTTACAACTGAAGGTGAATTTATAATTACCTCAAAATAAAGATTTTTTTAAGATGAGGAATAGGCATAAACAAGTCTATCAAAAAAAAAAAAAAAGATTGGTCAAAACAAAAGCAAAACCAACATCAACAAAAATGGTCCTAGCTGGTCAATAAAGGTTGTACTGATTAGGATGACAGATTGTAGACAGAAATCCATTAAAATATAGTCTAAATTCTTTTCTGAAAAAATTCGATAGTAAGACATAGCATATCACTGGGGATTCCTGACTAACTGAGAGATGTGGAAAATCCTGTAGAAAACTTGAATGTAGCTAGACTATAAACATTTAGATAGTCACATTAGAAAGTATCAGAACATTGTCTTAAACTCTTAACATTAAGCATCATGTTCCAAAGACTAAATGAAAAGTTCACTTTGCCAGAAAAGCAGTGCTCTAAATACACACACACACGTATATATGTGTATGTGTATGTAGATAGATAGATGATAGATAGATATAATAATACTTATATATCTATAGATAGATATAATATTAAACAAAATTTGGTTACACACAAAAGCCAGTACAAGTAATATCTAATCACATATTATTGATTGACATTAGCCGATCCCTGTGTCATGTGTTTCAAAGCCAATAATTCAACATTTGTATTTTAAGTGTTAGAATAATTTCAGGTTATCATAGAATTCCACAAAGAGAAATGATAGGGTCAAAATAATACTACATGTTGTATTATTCTACAGCATTTAATTAGAGAAGAATGACAAGAGATAAAGATGCTCAGAGAATACTCATTTCGGGAGTCCTTGGGGAAAGAACTAAATTAAGTGCAAGAGACTTGAAAGTAGGTACAGGGAAAAAATATAGAAGACTATGGAATAGAATAGATTTGAACCATGCTCTGGTAGGATGAAGCAATGGAACTCAGTCATAAATATAAGTCTAATAGAAAAGAAGAAATCATCAACTGAGACTATAAATGTGAAAGCATTTTGACAGTAAATTAAAATTAATTAGATAAAACGTGTGTGTGTGTGTGTGTGTGCATGTTTGGAAGTGGCGTTGTCTTTAGAAAACAAAAGGAAAAAAGTTATGGAATAATTAACTGTTTTTGATATTTAATTCTGTGTTTTGAGAGTCTTGTAAGAACTAAAGATGTGAAATAGACAAGAATGGTCAATGTTAGAGTGTTCCAGAGGTTATACAGTTCATTGTATTAGAGAGGAACAGATGGGTCTGGTGTTTACACATTGTAGGGAAGATGGGTGTGAACAGGAGAGGAGGAGAAACAAGGAAAACATGCCTGGTTAGCATAAGAAAAATGACCAATCATTAATATTTTTCAGCATCTTCTGTGCAAAAAGACTATATTAAATTTTTTTAAATCAGTGGTTTTCTAAAACTGGGGATAAAGTTAAGGACTTAAGATAAGGGAAGGTTTTCTGGTGTCTACTTGTAGTAATGTTTTTTATTACTTTATCTGAACACAAAAAAGGCAAATACAATATAGGTAATGCTCAACTTAACAAAATTTACTTGGATTAAATGTTAAATTTTTAAACAAAAAAACAGATACTTCAATTCACAAATAACTGCCTAAAATATGATTCTGTTCACATAAATATCTACTATTTACAGCAAAGCCTATCTGCACATTGCCAGCTATTAAACTGTGTCAAATATATTCAGGTACTTTGGTAATTGACCACAAAAGCTATATCATTAAAAAAATTAAAAATTGAAGCTAAGGAAGTTGATCACTGTTTACATTCGTAAAACAAAGCTGAAAAATGTCTGAGGTAATCATGAAATCAGATTCTGGGAGAGGTAATTTACACTCAAGCAAAGCACTTTGTCAAATTCCATTTTGTTCACTTAAAAGCAGTAGCCAATATTTTAAATGATGCTGAAATTTATTTTTATTGGGAAGACTAAAAACTTAAGGCTTCAAAATATTTTATGAGATTTTCCTTTTAAGGGCACTAGGCTGAAGTCAGGATATGGAAGCTTAGCTGCCACTACTTGGCTGAATGGACAGACATTACTTAACTTCTCTGGGCACATTCCCTCATCTAGGAAATACATTTATTGAACTGGGTAGTGCCTTGAGTCTCTTCTAGTGTCTTGATTATTTTGATTCTAATCATCTATTTAAATATTACAGATTATAATTCATTAAGAAAACTTTGACAAATCAAGCCTCCTCTAAAATCAAAGCGTCAACGCACTGGTTGATGCCGTTGGACCCTTCTTGTCCCTGCTGTGTATTATCGGACATTTAATATTTTGCTCTTCTTCCTGTACTCTTCTCCCTACATCCTCCTAGTTCTTCTATTATGTAGCAGAGAAACACTCTCTATTCCTTTAAACTTCTCTCGTTTTAGGGATCAAATTGCTGTGGATCTGAAAATGCTTAAAAAGTTAACTCTGCATTTGTGATTTTAATATAATGTTTGATTCTATTATTTATTCAAAAGGCGCTGTAGAAGTCTCGCATATATAATCATTTAAAATTTCGCTGCAGTACATTTCTGAATTCTGCACACTGCATTGTGGATGTGGGAGAGGTGACTAAACTAAATAGAGTCAACGCAGTCAACCGCCCAGGACTTGCAATTCCAGGGGTTTTGCTGTTCTCTTTTACCTCTATCTAAGTGGTATTTCTCAATAATGTATTAAATATGCAAAAGTGAACAAACAAATAATTAAAATATTTTCTTTGTAAAAAGAAATTATACCACCAAAATAAAATTATTTTCATGCATTTTGTGTGGGACATATATGTTTTCAGCTTTTAGTAATATTTGCACATTTGCCATTCTTAAGGGTCTGCAACTGGAACTGCTAAAAATAACAGAGCTACAATAAGAAAATTCTCTCTGCAATAAAGTTTCTAACATAGCAGGAAAATGTCATTCCCACCCTACTCGTTAACAGCTAAAACAGAGACCCAAAATTTCATTGTCATATTTGAATTCCTTTTATTTAAGTTCTGTTTCCTCTTGACTAAATGCCCTGCCCCTCTGTACACTCTTTTTAAAAAGTTAAGTTCTGGCCGGGCACGGTGGCTCACACCTGTAATCCCAGCACTTTGAGAGCCCGAGGCAGGCAAATCACTTGAGGTCGGTAGTTCCAGACCAGCCTGGCCAAGAAGGTGAAACCGCGTCTCTACTAAAAATACAAAAATTAGCTGGGCGTGATGGCGGGCGCCTGCTTAATCCCAGCTACTCAGGAGGCTGAGGCAGGAGAATCACTTGAACCTGGATGGCGGAGGTTGCAGTGTGTCAAGATTGCGCCACTGCATCTCAGCCTGGGCAACAGAAAAAAACTTGCTCTCAAAAAAAAAAAAAAAAAAAATCCTCATTTTATTCTTTATTTTGTTCAATATGCACCCTTCCTGAAAACAGCTTTTCAATGGAGAAGTAGCAGGAGACACAAGAGAAGAGGAAGTTAGGAGAGGTCCAAGCAAAAGAGCCTGTGGAATGGAAATCTTAAGGATAGGAAAGGCCACTTGAGCCTCTTACATAACTTGGCTAGAATTCACCTTACATTTCAGGGAAATTTCATGCCGTTTACAATTCTAAGGACAATGATTATTTTAAATCTTTAGTAATTACTTAGGCAAGTTACATTTCCTATAGCAGTATTTGTAATAAAATGCAAAGAGGTAGCATAAAATAGATTATTCAGATGGTGCATATGCATGACATAATTGTACCTTCATTGATAGATGATAAAAATAATAACTAACACTTTACGAAGCCAGACATTGTTCTAATTGCTTTGTGTATATTAACTCAATTTCCTTTTCAGAAACGATGGTACAGAAAAGTTAAATTTGTGGCCAAGGGGTGACAATAGTAAGAGACAGAGAGGGGGTTTAGCCCTAACCATTGTGTTCTCCCAGATATGTTCGCCTCATTTCTTCTGCGGTTGATTCTTAGGGTTTCTTCCACCTAACCCCCCGGGGTTCTGGCTTCGGATAGTGTTTGGTCAATGGAAGCAACAAAAGAAGATTGGAGGACATGAAGACAGGTTATTGGATGATATTTGACATGAGCTGCAATCCTCCATCTGAGGTTCCCAACTTTTCCAGAAGGCTTCTGTCCTGTTGTGCTCATTGGATTCTGGTAAGAGCTCCCTGCATTTGTCCCCTCAGGTTAGGGGTGCTAACATACTCCAACTGTGGACAGACCCTGGGGGATTCATCATTTCCTGTGGTTTCCCTACATTCTACCCACCATCAAATTGCCATCATCAAACTCTCTTCAATTATCCATTTGAGTGTGACATCTATTTCCTTGTCTAATATGATAACTAAGACATAGGATAAATCTTTTATGATTTATCAACTAATGGCTAAATATGCAAAAGTGTTGCCACTTCTTTATACTTTCCTAAACATCTGGGTGTTCTAGAAAATAAATTATAAAGCTCTACTTCCAGGAACAAAGAATAGTTCTGGAGGAAAAATTATTTATAATTACCTGAATTTTGAGTGTGGACATTCACAAGATGGTAATCCTAGAAACGTGGGTGGCAGCAAGCCTCCAAATAAGGATGCCTAAACTCTGACTTTCCTGTCATTTCAATCTGTCTCAATCATTTTTACATCTACATTCTGTCTAGTTTAATGCATCCAGATCTGTTTATACTTCAAATAAGAATAAGAAATTCCCATGTTAGCATAGCCTATAGGTGAGAAAATTTTAATTATTAAAGGCAGAAAACATACTAAGACCTCATTTTATCTTTGAATAATATTAAATGAGACATAAAAAAAAAAAACAAATAAGAGACATCACTTGATTCCAACCTACGCAGTGAGTGCTAAAGCATTATTTATGTGGTTCTTTAAATGTGAAAGTTATTTGCTAAATTGCTGTTGTCCTACAAAATCAAAGCTAGTCCCCATTACGTTTCGGATAACACATATTTATTTTCCTAAATAGTTTCCTGCTTGTGTTACCTACCAACGTAAATCAACAATTTGCAAAATTTGCTTTGCATTCATTGTTAATTTGATAAGAGTCATGCCCATTTAATTTTTTCAACTAATAAGAATACACCTCAGTTTAGTTTGCTAGTTTTTTGGGTGGCTAAGAATAATCATCCAAATGTTTACTGTGCAGTCCAGACAGTGGACAAGCTACCTCAACAGACTCCGAATATATTTCACTACTGCATTTGCAAATAACTACCACTTTGCAAAAATAAGTTTTCATTTGGGTGTCACTTCTGGCAAAAATTTAAGGCTATATTTTCAAAGAGTAAAATTCCAGGCCTTTAAAATTCTACTGGCATCTGCCAACCTAAGCTGGACCCTCCTCTAGGTTTTGCAGAGCCTGACAGATGACTTCACCTTAGTCATTTTCTTGCCCACAGTCACGTAAGATAACTGGGAACTTGTTTTTTTCTTGTAGCATTATGGGAATGTCTTGAAGTGTGTGAAGAATAATGAGCTAAAGAAAGAGGAAAAACAAAAGAAAACAAAAACTGCAGGGACTTGGCAGGTTTGACTTTTATGACTATCACTGTTTGCCAGCTTAAGCCTGCTGGACTCTTCACAAGACTATATATGCTTCAAGCTTAATATTTAATTTTGTAATTGGAACATTTATAATCATATTATGCATTTAATAAGGATGCTCTAATTCAGATTTACTATTATCAGGAAATTAAATTTGGAGTTCTAGTAATGTATGCTTATATATGTGTGGGTGTGGATGTACATATACCTATATATGCATATACATATATAAAGTAAATGCCTTCTTTTAACGTGTGTTTTAAGTATAGCTTCCACGTCCTAGTTAATTCAGCACCCTCCCTTTTATCATTTCCTTGTCATTATCCTCTCTACTAGACTACAATAAAAACAAAAAACTATGAAAGTAAGCAGCTTATGATCATAATTTTAATGAATGAAGCCTATACAAGCTTTAAGAAACATACTTCTAACATCTTAGAAAGAAAGCTTATGAACACAAACAGCAGAATACTTAAATACATTTGAAATATTCACATTGAATTGATTCTATAAAATTTTGAAGAGCAACAGCTTTTGAATTTAAAGCTATAATCAATACCTGAAAGTTTTTACCACTATGAGTTATTACCTAGTAAAAATATGTTATATTTGCAATAAAAGTACACATTGTAAGGACATAAGAATTGTCATCAAGGTACACAAATATTTTAGAATTATTAAACATTTAAGTAAATGGAAATTTTAAAAATAAAATAGCAATATTATCATACAAGTTAAAGATCCAGTTTATTAATTTCTAAATCTATTGATAAGGGATTATTTTTGAAAGGCTTTTTCTATCTTTCATACAAACCCTTTCCAAAAATGTATAGATACAGTATAGATTCTACCTGATCATTCTTGTGCATATGCTGATGTAAGAAACCAAAAACATGTAAATTATTTTCATAACACTGTGAAAACCAATATTTAAAAATACAGTGCACAATTAATAGCGAGTAACATGTATAAATGTAGAAATATTATATTTCTGTAGACAATGTAACATTATAAATGAAAGCTTCAGGAATAACGAGCTACTTTATTATATATCAAAAATTTCAAATATAGAGGAAAATTAATAACCCACTCATCACCCATGAAAATTAATAACCCATTCGATCATACACTTACCATGTAACTTTCTGTTAATTTGGTAATAAATAATGTCAAAAGGTTTTAAATGAAAATACTTATTCTGAAACATAAAAACAACATCTGAGATGAACACAAATGGATCAATAGATACATTATTGATTATTTTGTATCATAAAATACTATCTAGTACAACATTCTTTAAAAAATTCAATATTTTTATAATGTAAGTAAAATAGGAAGAACTGTTAGAGAAAAGGGCATCATATTTAGATTAATTCTGCCTCTAACGCAAATTGAAGGCTGAGCCCTATATGATCTTGACCATTGTAAGTTTTACTACATTAAAACACATAAAATATTCCACAAGGTTTTCTCCAACAGGATTTTGAATCTCACTGATGACTATGATTTCGGAGTAATGTAGAGAGTTTTGCAACTAACTTTACTTTATACCGTTACTCCTTTTCTACTTGGGGGTTCAGTTCAACACACTAATAAAAGAAATAATCATAAGAGCATCATAAGGAAAGTAGGCAAAATGTTAGTGCCTCATTGTATTTACAATCTTTACAAAATATGTATGTCAGTAAACCATATTAACATCTAAAGCACATGATATGTAGAAACAAATTGTGACTACAAAATGTGTCTTGTTTCTTAAATATGCTAAATAGGAAATAAATCACATCTACTTCAATTTTTAATCTGTGGACTTTGGCCTTAGTTTGTGTTTTATTTTATTTTTTTGCTTTTGATTTTAACCACTGAAATTATTTACCAATACTATAAGCCAGGAAATACAATGTAACTGGCCAGTTGAGAATTAAGCCTTCTCATTTTATTATTACAATCAAGGAGGGAAAGGCTTATATATCTTCCTGAACAAAATGTTTCATTTATCAAAAAAAAAGTGAGAAAAGTAAAGAAAATTTGGGAGAGATAAATCATCCACAACTATTAATTCAACAGATATTATTTAAGAAATTCCTACCTGTAATTTATTTTCTAATATTTCTGCATCCTTAGGATTTATCGCTCAAAGACATTTTCAGCCCTCATAGCAGTGCTTGGAAAATTTAGCAATAAATTTCTGAAAATTTAGAAATAAATTCCTGAAGTGAATACAGTTCAAAACTAAAATATATTATTGTATTATATTGGTTTTTCTCATACCAAATGAAAATCTAAAAAGCCTTCACATTTGGTTTTGTGTGTCAAGCTGCCATTATAAAAACACTAAACGAATAAAATTTCGCAAGCAAGGCAGCATTATCAGGCTAAGTACATGTAGTGGGCTTATATATGGTGACGTTTTACATAATTCAGCTATTAATTCATCCATAGATTTACATTTCTTAAGTGCAAAAAAAAAATGTAATTATTTCATGACATACGGAATTCACCTCCCAAATTTCCCAGAATCTAAGAGAAAGGATTGATACTTTCTGATATTTCATTTTTGCTTAAAATTAAGTTCTTAGGATGTTTAGATCTTCTTATAAATATTACAACTTAAATTCCAGAGTTATAATGAATGGTCTATGTTTTCAAACACAGAGGGAAAATGGGGTAATGACTGAAGTACTGTTTTTTCAGTTTATTAGTAAAAATCAGCTTATAAGATGTCATTGTAATGGTTTCTATTGATAATTACCATAAACAAATATTAAAATTTTAAATACTAAGTTCTGGATTTCTAAGCCCAGTGACAGTTTGTGCTATACCATGCCTTGCATTTATGATTTTTCTTTTAAAAAGAATTATAAATGAAGAAATTTACACAGAATTGGAAACTATTCCTTTTATTTGCATTCTTCCTTCCATTCATTGCTAATGTTCAATAATGAAGCATTTTAATTCTAAAGGAATTGTTGCTTTTAACTTGAGTGTTATTATTTTAAATCACATTTTAGAACACTCATGTAGGTCAATGATACTTCAAATTTTTTATGTCAGATTACCATTTTTAAATGTTCACACCTAAAATTAGTCTACCAGTCCAAGATAAAGAATGAAAGTGGTTTTTTTTGTACTCCGTTTGATTTGTTCAATACTTCACTCTAATCTTCACGATCCAGTATATCATTTTTTAAATTCTGAAGCAAATGTTGAAAAGCCACAATCCAGTAACACAAAAATGAATAATAACACTACTTTATTCCTTTCAGAAAACACAATGATTGAAATATCTTGGAAATATTACAATACTGAATGAGGTTGAGAAGGTATTACTCTGAGTTTAACTTCCAGCTTATTAAATGTAATATTTGCTAGTCATTCTGCATAGTCAAGCATATAGACAGACATAATTTGACAGCAAATGCTTTATGATATAGTAGCTATAAATAAAATATTTGTAATTTTACAAGAATCTAATATGATTCAAAACCTAGTAAAGTCTACCTCCCCAAATTGCTCTTTTCTTTTTTGATGTAATTTTTATTTTTTATAAAATATTTATTCATAAATTTGAAATATAAAATATCTAGATATGTACACTGTATAATGCATGCACAAAAGCTAAAGTTCGATTAATGAATTAATTTTAGTTATTTTAACTAAAAGTGGGAAGTTTATTCCTACTACTAGATTGCTCAAAGAGCAATCAAATGTAATTGAAGCCAAGCAATTCACACTATTTATAGACATTTTTCAGAATCACCTGCTTTGTAGTGATTTTTTTCAGCACAGTTGTAAAGTTTTGATTTTTAAGAGTCCCTTTGAAGACGTGGCAGATGTTGGCTTTGCTAATAATGCTGGAAAGCGTAGCAGGTTCAAAGTTACAAAAATGTTTAACACATATAAAATATAATGTCGTGCTTTTCTATTAAATTTGGTTATTTTCAATTGTCAATAAACTTACATAAAGGAAGCCTAAATTCCATAAATATTTGCTTCCAAAACATGAAGCTGCTAGAGTTTGCATATGTGTGTGTCCATGTACGTTTGTGGAGGGAAAATGAATAAAATATATGCTAGAGAAGCTTACATATTATAGATTTAAATCATTACTATGAATAAAATTGTAAGGTTAATAAATATTTAAGCTGTTTTTCAATACTTTCTGGTACTTAAAATTCTATTAGAATTTAACACGGTAATTAGCACATATACATACAGTCTAGGTATTAGATGCAGGGATACAGAATTTTGGTCCTGACTTTACCCTGGATGTATGTACTAAATTTTCTCTCAACCATAAATGCAAAGTAATTATAAACTACCTAACAAAATACAAATGGTGTCACTATATAGGATGAGATTTTTATCTAACACAATTTTAAATTTCAGGAGTTCCAAAATCAATTTTATTTTTTAGAAATATTGAAATACTAAACTGTGCTATAAGCAATGAAAGATATACATATTGATAACATACCAAGATCATAATCATTTTCATATTGCTTTAGTTTGTGCTAGATCAAGATGTCTATGAAATAAAATATCTTTGAAGATAATTTATGGAACACCTAATGCAGTTGTTACAGGAGAAAGATATCTTTAATTTAAATCTATCTGAATATCTGACAAATATACCTTAAGCTGAAATTGGCAAATAAAATTTTATTTTCAATAAGTGTACATAGATTTAAACAGAAATTATTGTGATGGTCCTTTTAGTCAATATTTCTTCAAAATATCAAAGGAAAGAAAAGCTCATTCTAAATCCCCAGTATTTTTATCCTTGGTGATGACTAATTGTATTTTCCGCTCAAGTTTTAATCTGTTAATAATTTATGTAGCTGACACAAATACTTATATTTGCTTGTTTTTCCAGTACCCTCATTATCAGCTTCAACATGTAGAAATGAACTTAATTCTGTTAAATGGTTATTTCCCACTAAGCTGGAGGGGAGAGATAAATAAGTTTTGTTAAATTATTCCATTTAAAAAAATTTTTTAAATAAATTAAGGGAATCAGTTATTGAATTCCACTTTCTCGATTTTCCCCAAACAAAATAACATGTGCTTGTATGAAAATTCAGTTTGCCCTAAGAAACTTAAGGGCAATGGCTCAGTTCAGGAAGCATAAAGAACAATCTATCATGTAGGTTTCTCATTGCAGAAAATAAAATGAACATCAAGAGCTTATGGGAATTGCAAGAGTACTCTCATCAACCTTACCTGGGATCTGCTTCCAAAGTTACACTGATAGCAAATGTTCAGTTTATGAAATTGTCACTGCATTATAAAATCGACTGTTTTTCTAATAAAAATTGAAACCTTCTTGCTATGATTAACCTTTCAACTCACTAGCTAAAGAGAGTTTCACTTATAGTTAGGAAAATACATTAAATAACAGTGACACTACTGGTAATTTTCTTACAAAAACTAATTTGTGATGGAACATTAAAAGTTCACCCCCTGACCTTGGAAAATAAAGGTTAGCTTTTGAGACTATGACAGAAGAATCCATCCCATAGCAACGCTGAAGAACAATTGATATTGCTGTGAAGGGTGAAGGAATATTAAATATGCGGCCAATCATTTTCATTTATGTGGCATCTTACCTAAAGCTTTATACACGATAAACATTTTTCCAATCCTTCAAACCAACATACGGGATTACCTTCTAGGACTATTATTAACCCATTTCCGCAGAGGAAGAAAAATATGCAAATATTATATTAAACAAATGACACCTTCCAAAAATACGTAATCCAGGTTGCACTATAGCCACGAAAGAAAACTCACAAGTCTCTTAATTTTAAAGTATCTTTCAACAATGTTATGATAATACAGGTAGGTAAGAGCTTTGAAAACTTGTCTGGAAAACTTTGAGTTTCTCCGGATTGCTACAATTTACTCAGCAAGTTGTGCCTTCAAGCACCAGAGGTCAGGAAGCTTCCCCTTTTGCGTGGCTGCTCAAATTATCCCCACTGAAATCAGCGCCTCCTGCGCGCACCCTTGCATACCACCTTCAGGCATGTAGCTAACTAACACTAACCGAGTTGCTGTTGCTTCGCAGTATTTGTCTCTACTAATACCTACTTGGTAGAGGGATTTATTTTCCACTTTTGAAACTTAGATTCTGTAATTAGCTTACGCCATATGAACATGTACTATTAAGGTTCGTCTTTCTTCCAGTGTGAGCATCTATTTATTTACAATTCTCTGACACATTCCTTAAAATCTGAATTCCTAGATAATGTCTTCTTCCCCAATAAAGGGAAAATTTTACCATTTGAAATAGGGTGCTATTTAAAGAACGCTGAAATAAGAATGTTAAAAAAAAAACTAAAACTTTTTTTTCTCATGCGCTCTGCCAAGTTCCATTGCAAGTTCCAAACATTGTGCAATAATTTGGAAATCCAGTTAACGATGGGAAAAATCGAGCCACTCAGAGTCGGGAACTTGCAAGAGAAAAGTCAAGAAGCGGCACCCGCACGCACGCCTGCCCAACGGACGCTGCATCCCTGGGCGCACGCCCCTCCCTCCCCAGCGCTGGGATGGAAGGTCACGCTTCACAATCGATTTCACAGCCACTTGTCCTTTTTTATTCAACCTTCTGGTAAACTAGTTTAGGACCTTGGAGAGCTTAGAGCTGCTGGCTGTATATGCATTGCTCTCGGATAAACACGTGTCCCCAAATATCAGGACCAAAGCTTCACCGCCGAATTTGGCCGCGGGAAGCCACAGAGGGCAACACATTCCCATCTTCCCCGCCGCCACCCTCCAGTGCGAGAATCTCCCCTGGTATCTCTCCGCCCCCTTTCCAGGCCGGCGCGCACTCTCGAGGGTGCCTGGCGCGCCCTTACCTGAGCTGTCGCTTTTCCTCTTGCCACCGCTTCGCTTCTCCGCCTCCGCAGGTGACAGTGCCTGGCGGCCGTAGTCCCCCGGCGCGCACGCGGCCCCAGTCGGGGTGCTGGAGCCCAAGCTGGAAGAGTTGGAACACAGGACGGGCGGGCTGCTCCCCAACTCTGGGGGCCCTCCGGAGTCGGGCTGGAGGCAGAGGCTGTGCCGAGCCGCACTCGGTGGAGAGGACATCTGCGGGAGGTGCCAGTTGGTTTGCAGAGCCTGGTGCTGCTGCTGCTGATGGTGGTGATGGTGATGGTGGTGGTGGTGGTGGTGCCCCCTGTGATGCTGGCTGGCAAACATGCCCTCTTCGTTGGGGTATCCCGCGATTATGCAAGATGAGGAAGAAGTAGAGAGCTCAGGGTAAGACATATGGTCAGATCTTCCATGGAGGGCGAGAGAGGATTGAGAGAACGGGTGCAAGCCTTGCGCCGCGGCGTGAGGGCTGCGCAGGCAGCCAAAGAGCGGGTGTTCCATAGCATGCAAGTTTCGGGTTCCAGGCAGAAGACTTCACGACGGTTCCAAAGGCCACCACCCTCTGTCACTTTTCACTGGAAACCGTGTGATTTTTTTTTTTACCTTCCCAAAGCAATAGCGGTGCACTTCTGCAGAGCTCGAATAATCCCGGTCCTGAGCCCCAGCGGCCAGTCTCCTTTACATACGAACAGTCGGACCTGGAAGAGCTTCCCTGAGCTACTCAGATGTCAAGAGTGGGAGAGGTTGAAGCCAAAAGAAGGTGGTCCCAGAGAACTGCTTTCAGGGGGAAATGGCTCTGAGAGGTTATAAATAGAGTGTAACGTGAGCTGGGGGCTGGCTTAGGAGCCCAGAGTTGACCACATGCAAACTCCCTCCAAAACTCCCGCTCAGTCTGCGCCACGCGCTCCCAGTTCCACTTCCTATCTCCTGCTGGACAGACGTAGAGCGTCCACGCCCGCCCAGCACTGCCGGCTGCCAGGGCTACAAGCGGCATGCCAGCATCTAAGTCCCGCCCGGGAGGGCAGCAGCTCTGCCCTCCAGACTCTGGAGGCCTGGGCGCGGGGCACACCACCCCCAACCCAGCACCCTGATTCCTACCTACTCACTTTCCTCTCGGGGAAACGTGACTTGTCAGTGTCATTTGGGAACTGTCACCTGCAGAAAAGCTAGGGATACGGCTAGCCTTTCAGGAACACGAAAGAAGTAATAAGGTTAAAGGAAAAGACCAGAGCTAGTTTGACGCACCCTCGAAGTTTTTCAAACTTTGCATCTTCCCATGCTCTGGGCGCCGCAGCGCGCCGAGGTTTTCGCAGCTGGTTTCTGTGGGTGGATTGTTAATGGGCTGGGACGCCAGATCTGAGGTTGCAGGGATGAGCACCATGGCTTGGAAAAGGCGGTTCTCAGTGCGGAAAGAGGGACCTGGTTGGGTGGGTGGGAGGAAGGCATGAGCCTGAAAGGGTTGCAGATGCCTGCTCCCTGGCATCCTCACGTGCGATGCCAGGTGGAGGCTCCCTTCCCCCTCTTTCCTGGTCCCGCTCAATTTCCTAGCCACTTGTCCACCAAGAAGAAATTTTCTTGGGTCACGAATATTTCCAAGCGATTTTGTCCCGGTCACATGAGATGTGTAGATTGCACTCACATTTCTAGCCTTTCCCCTCAGGAGCTAGCCAGGTCTCCTCAGTTTCCTCCAGAAATCCACTCTCTTCCGCTCAAAAATAAATCCGCTAATGCATCCCTTACCACCACGGTTCCATTTACTGAGAAATCTTACATTTCGATAGCTCCCAAAATTCACTAAGCTTGGGCACTTGGTTACAACTTTGCATCCCTGAAAATAAGTTAGAAAACTTGCCTCCAGTAAGCATGCGAGAGCAAGGGCAGGGCTTTGAAACTGCCACTTGCTTGGCGGGCGACAGGGTCCGCTGGGGGCAGAGCCGTTTACACACAAGTGAGCGGCGCTGTAATGAGCAGGAGGAAAAGTCATGTCCCATCTGGGACCTGTCGCATCAGGAGAATATCTGTAGTCACCTATTCCGCCCGGGGCCCCAAATGTGCCACCAGCAGTATCGCCCCGTTTTTTCATTGTCTCAGGTGTCCAGAGGATGATGACCAGGTCTTTGAAGTTGTTAGTGGGATTAATGGGTACAGCAAACTGGGCTAGACATCTGGTTTGAATTAGGAAAAAGTATTGATTAATCTTTGAGAGGTGTCCCCAAAGCAGAACCTTTCCCCTCCTCTTCCAGTCCCCCTGCTTAAGCCTCACTATCTTCTTTTCTTTTAAGTCACACTGCAGAATAGTGGCTTCGCAATAACATCCGTGTGAAAGATCGAATTGTTTTCTATTGCTTAGAGGTGGGGTGGAGTGGGGGTTGATCAGGAATTCTGAGATTTGTAAGCGCTGCTTTCTTTAACGGAAATTGAGCTCTATTTTGAGGGAAATTAGTTTTGCAGACTTCGTTTAAAAAAAAAAAAAAAAAAACTAAAACTTTTGTTCACCAGCTGCTCAGCTTTTCAGTCTGGGTCTGAGCTGAAACCTGCTGCAAGTCTTTGACGGTAAGACTTTCTTTGCCGATATTTTGGGAATCTAATATTGTTTTAGACTTCGAAAAGGGGTGTTGTTCAGGTTGCACGTTTGTAGGGGCTTTAAGCACTCGCAGGATGGCGTCCAGGACTTAGATCTTAAGAATATTTCTTCCTGCCACTCCCCACGCCCTTGGCTCTTTAAGAATAAAAAGAGGTGGGGGAGTTATAGTCCTCCAATATCGTCGGAATATTTTTTTGTATTTTCATTGTGTTTATGGTTTCAATATGTGCTCTGATATTAAAAGTTAAAGTACAAAGAGCAACACTAAACTTCCCCAAATCATGTAGCTTCTCTGTGGATTCTGGGTGAAAGCATTAAAGGCTTTATTTAAAGTGAGATTTAGGCAACCACCTCAATAAACCTAACCAGAAATATTTACATACTATAATGCTGTCAACTAAAAGTATTGTGGAAAATGTCAGACAAGACAGACTAAAATTACACATGATCTGCAGACATCAGTACAAAACATCCACAATGGTCCTTTTGGTTTGCATTACATTGGTTTAGAGGAAGCTAAGCAATTACTAAACGAATGGATTTGAATTTAACTAGTGTGTTGCAGGTAACTAGCAACAAGCACACACACAAACCTTTCATCTCCCGAGGCTGCCACTTCTTCTTAAACCTGCCCAGTGACTGTGCTGGATTTTTTCTCACTCACTGTGTCAGATGTTAACAACCTGTCCAGAAGTTTCTCTACAACCTGCCCCAGTCAGTCAGCCTCTAGAACTGCGGGGCCAGAAACCTGGGAAGAAAAATTTAGGAAAGGTTAGAAAAGGAGGAAGTCATTCCAAAGGCATGCAATGAAAACAAAGCTATCAAGAAAGGGCTTTTTAATTGAAGACACAAAACATTTAATATCAGCAAAAATTATGAAGTCCAGTTTTCTTATAGAAAACACAATATAAGGAAAATACTTGGAAGGAAAAAAATGAAGGACTAAAAAGGAGGTCTTGGTGAATTCCAGAATTAAATGACTTTAATTTTCTCTGGATTTCTAAATATGTATTAATCATTACATAAAGATTTTTAAATTTTATTAGAATATTTGGAATAAGATAGAATATTGAATTTTATGCTCTGGGTTATAGAGAAATTTTTAAAATGTAATAACAACAGGAAAAAAATCCCTAGCATTTCCTATAATAGCTACGTCAGTGTTCACATCCATAAAATCCAATATTGAAAAGATGCCTTTTTACCTAATGATATCAAGAAGAATGGTAAAAATATAAAATTTATTATAAAATTTCTACATAACAATCATTTAAAACTATATATGATATAGTATTTATCCTATATTTACAATATACTTGAGTTTTCCTGAAGTTATTTAACGCCAACATTTCATGTAAGGTTTCAGTACCAAGTAACACATTATAAAGAGGTTGATTATGTGAAAAGGTAAGCTACTTAGCTCTTGTAGGGTCCACAATTATAATTATTTTAAACATAGGCTGGGTTCTTTAAAGTTGCTAAGTGTGTATATCTATTGTTTCCTTGGCTTAAATGAAATGACATTCAAGAGTAAAGGTAGAGATTTTTTTTTATTAGGACTATTTTATTTTAAGGGGAATAGAACTCATATTAAGCAATACAACAAAATTATATTTAAATTTTACTTTAAGATTCATGACGATTCTTTTAAAAGTTGCCAGTCTTCTGCACACGTGTGACATGAGTTATCATGGAACTTCAAATATTTAAAATTAAATAGAAAACTCTACTTTGAATTTTACCTAATAGATAAATTTTCCTTGGTAACATATACTCATAATATATGAACTAAAGGGTGGATAATTAAATTAATGTTGTAATTTGTTTCTGAAAACTTTATTGAGTATAGAAATATTATTTCTGCTTTATTTTGCCAAAAAGTAGCAGTTATGTCCTTCAGTTGGTTTTTCTAAAATAAAGAATTTTGAAAATTTATCCAAATATGCTAAATACCCAATGGTAATTTATGTGATTTATGACATACTTTATTTTATAAAACTAAGGAATTGATTTTCCCCAGGAACTATGCATTATAAAATTTATGGAACAATTTTGCTATGGCTAATACATGTTATTTAGTGATTCCGTATACTTTTACACATTTTTTAATGTTATTATTTTTACATAACATTAATTGGTACATTCACAATAAAACTTGTTACATTCATTTTACATGTACCAAAAGAAATGAATACTTAAAACCTTACTTCTAAACTATAAAACAATCCAACATACTTTGTTTTTCTAGTTTCTAGGTCTTCCTGCATTTAAATTTATTTCTTTCAGGAATTAGTGTTTTTCTTCCATTCAATCCCAGTATAGTATAATCAATGAAATTGTTCTAAACACTAAATATAACTCTGCCTAAAGCAATAAGAGAGGAAACAAAATATATCAAAATTAGAACTATTTAACAGATAATCTTTAGAAAGCCAGCATGCAATATAGATTTTGACTAATAAAATTAAATCTAAAAGATTGAATTAAAAATTCAAAATATATGGATTCTTTCATAATATGTATTCACACTGTTAATAAAATTCTAATGATCTTTTGTCTTTCTTTTTCTTTTTTTATTTTGTGAGGCGTCTTATGGTTGGGAAGACATAGATTGCCTCTCAAATTTCAAACACTTCTAACTGGACTCCCTTTTGTTCACCTGTTTTAAATTCATAATTATTTGATAGTTAACTCATAATAATGCTAACAGATGATAATTAATTTCTACATTTTCATTTGCATTCACATTTTATGTTATTTTTATTGATAAATGTAGGCCTTTTCAAAATTTTATCATTGAAAATTGTATCCTTTCCATAACAGGGAGATGTACAGGCAAACTAATTCAAGATAATTCTGTAATGAAATGCTCTATATTATGTTATATTTTCTATAGCATCCAACTCATAACCATTACATTTCTATCCACAATTTAAGGGAATTACACCATTTATTTCTCCCATGTCTTAAAAAGCAATGCTATCCTTTTATATGAATTGAATTTAGAAAAGTTCACAAATCTCAGAGAAGAAAAATTGAATCGAAAATACAGACAGGAATTATAAGTAAAACCCTAGTCTTCTGTTTTAAGTTTTCCAACTTGAAGAGTTTAACATAACTAATGTAACTTTGGCGCTATGATAAGTTTTTCTTGTGTGTTTTTATTTTTCATACTTCATCAGTTTGTAGCAAGTTTTATTCTTAAAGTGGCTTTTCCATTTTGAGCTCAGGTTTATGATTTGGATTACTAAAAACCTCTGTGTTTTAGCTGTTAGTGTAGTTTTCCAAAATATTTAATTGCACACTCGTATTTTATATGATTCAGACTCAACAAAGAAATACCAGCTGCCTTTTATGTCAACTTTTTTTTTTTTTTTAGGAATAAAGGAAAAATGTTGTATATTTGTATACCAAACAAAATGAAAAGTTAAGGCCAAATACATGATCTCTTATAAAAGCATATTTTTAAGAGTTTAACATTATAATAGTACTTTGATGGAGCACAGGGTTTTTTGTTTTGAAGATTTTGAGAGTGATACGGAGTATTTCATACAAGACAATGGCTGTATGGAAATGGATCAAAACAAAGATGAAATGATTAAATGACAACTGTCTGCCCATGTCTTAATTAACATAAGAAACAAGAAAGGTAACAGAAGGTAAGAATAGGCAAAAAAAAACAAAAACAAAAACAAAAAAAAACAGAAGAGTATTTAGCAGGTGAAAAGACAGAAAGTGAGATAAGCTTAAAGATATTAAAAATAATTTTAAATTTGTTAATACATAAATCGTAAGCCTCATATGATCATGGTAAAAAGATTCCAGGTTCATATCCAGTTTAATTGGAATTTTAAAAATAAGTAATCAGAAAGGTTCATATTTAACTGCATGGCATAGACATTTTTGATAGAAGTAATAATGAAATATTACTATTCTGAGAAACAGTTTCAAATGATTAATGTGAAATGTGGATATAGATGTGATCAATGCTTAGACATGTGTAGGTTATTGAATATCTGAAGTTCTGAATAATCACTACCTGTTCGTCTTACAAATTTGTAACCTGAAACTCATTGTAAGCAAAAGATTTTTCTAAATTTTATCTATTTTTAGAGGATGATTTCTGTTAAGTTGGGGTCATAGTATATGGGAAGGGAATAAGCTGGTTTTCAACAGCTGTTAGTGTCTGAGGAAAAAAAAGAAGTCTTGGGCCAACTGCACTCTAAAGCGCTTCAAAGCACAAGTAAGGAAATTCTGTACCAAACACCAACCAGAACCCAGGAGGAATACCAGCTCTGAGCTCTAAGGCCCAGGACGAGGCAATTTCTCATACCACCAGCTAACAGTTGTTTTCATCCACAAAAGGGCCTGTGATCAAAACAAAGCTGTCTCTATATTATATAAGATTTTATAAATACTAGATGCAACCTCTTCAACCCTTAGAGTGACTAGAAAAGATTCTTTTTTCCCCACCAGACATGCATTTTGCATGACCTTTGTCCTATAAGCTCAAAGTTGCGGGACTCTACGTTGGTCCAGTTCCACTTCTAACAATTCATTCTTGAGGGTATAAAAAACCAATGGGTAGAAAAAGAGCACAGTGACTGAAGAGGTCAAAATAATCTTGTAATACTTCATGATAAAATAGAATCAAACTAACAATTGATGTTGAAAATGGACTTCACGAGTAGAAGAAAACTGACAGGTTTTTCCTCTAATTTAGGACATCTGTAGTAATCTGAAGCAGCAATTCTGCAAATAACTTATTAAAGATGATTAAGTGTGCTGTTTAAAGTGATGGTAATGTTTCTCTGAAGATATACTCAAGGTCAAATTAAATAGACTTGACCCATAATGAAATATAATAATACCTCTATTTATTGCAAGCAATTTTAAGAACATTCCTTTGCTATAGTAACTATAGAGCAATAAAAATAGCACATTTATGACCTTCCATGTTAATTATTTTATTCATCATAATTATCATCTGTGGGCCAGTAGTATCTGTCAACAGCTTATGAAATGTTTGAATTTCTACAAATTTTGTTCTTGGTTACCTCTGATATCCTACCTCTTACAGTTAATGATGTGATTTGATCAAAGTTGAAAGCTGAGTCCTTCTGGGTTTTGAGATCTGATCATACCTTCATCAGATAGACCCCACCAGGCAAAGGTCTTAGGCCCAGGTAGCACCACTTGGAATCCTTCCAGAACCAAAGACAAGCACATAAGTATAAAACTGCAAAAATGTTCACTGTTGCACATGTGGCGATAAAGCCTAGTGTGTATTTTTAGAGAAGAAAGATATAAAGAAGCACATAGAAGCTTGTAAATCTTATGCACTGTAAATCTAAGGTTACTGAACTAGCTATTGGTGTTTCTCTTTCTGTAACAGTATTAAAGACTTGCTAATCTATGTCTAGTTCTGTTATGTGAACAATATTTTTCTTAAAAAGCAATTGTTAGATCACTATAATCTGGCATTTGTGTCAAATATAGCCATGGCTAGAACCAAAAAAAGTGGGTTATTTTCCTTGTACTGTACTAGCAATTCCAGTGATCAAAAATTGCTAAATCTCAATTTTCAGTGAGCAAGTCCCGTCAGTCTCTCTCTAAACAGCCTTATTGACAAGTCAGTTGCTTAAGTCAGAAGTAGGAACCCACAATTGCCAAGCCCCTCCTTCCTTCTCCTTTTCCCCCACGCAATCAATCATCAAGTGCAGTATTCCCAATTATACTTATTTAATGTTCATTAACTCCATAATCCTCTCTACCACCAGTCAGTACTTTATTTGGGGGCCTCACTCTTCTCGTTTAAATTATAGAGGAGTCCCATGATCCTGTAGTTGCCTAGAGCATTCCTCCATCTTCAGAGGCAGGGTAGAGAATTGATTTGGATCTTAGCTCTGTCACTTTCTAATTCTGTGGATATATTCATTTGTTAACACAAGAGAATATTATAATAAACAATTTCGACAATGCTGTGAACATACTTACCATGATGACTGGCATAAGCTCAACAAATATTTAACAAATTTAAGTTACATCTAGGCCTCACTGTGGAATACAGATTCGTGTGGTTGTTGAGTACTTGAAATGTGGCTTTTCCAAATTAAGATTCATTTCAAGATTAAAATGCATACCAGATCTCAAAGACTTCTTGTGAAATTAATGAAGTTTTTCATTGACTACATGTTAAAATAACCGTGGTTGGATACATTGGGCTAAATAAAATACATTATTAAAATTAACTTTCTTTCTTTTTTACTTTTTTCATGCAGATGCTAGAAAACTTAAAATGACCTATGTGGTTTACACTGGACAGTGCTAAGCTAGAGGGTGTCATTTAACTTTTTCTCTCTTTTATTCCCTCCCCTTGCAAATAGGTACCAAATTACATATATATCTGTCAAAATGATGTAGGACCTAAAGTCTCTCTGTAAGTTGATCCTTTTGACCCCATGATTAGAGAGCTTCACAATGTGGTACCACACCTGGAAACCTCCAGAACAGGATCTCAAGGAAACACAGGAAATTCCTGAAACAGCAAAACCCCCTATGTGAAGACGTCTGTTATTCCTTTGTGTATCAGGAGCATCACTGTTAATTAACTGTTGATACACTTCAAACAGCTTGGTTGGCAATGTCCTTTTTGAAAAAAGAAGAGCCAGGTGTGTTTTTCAGGATGAACTAGACAATGCTGTCACAAGTTTACCTCTACGTCTTATTGCCTTGGAAAAATTTCCTGCATATCATGGCACAAGATAGTTGGCTTTCCAGGCAGCAGTTGGCGTTGTGAATCAGTCATCTCAGCATGTGTCTCCAAGATCCCACAGCAGGGGAAAAAAGAGGTGGAGGGTCACATGCCTGGTGTTATATACTTTGAGGCAGAGGTTGTAGGTGCCATTTCTGCTCACAGCTCCTGGACCAGAACAAAGCCATGCATACCTGAGAGAGGACCAGAAAATATTCTGAAGCGCATGGCTGTTTGGTGAGCAGTAAATGTTTCTGTTACAACAGGTTTTGACAAACTTCAGATGTACTCCTACTACGCCTACTTCACACCACTAAACTCTATACTTCTTGTTTCTTGATGGCATCTTATGCTGATGTTTTCTATCATAGTGTCCAGCACAAAACAAGAGCTCAATACATATACTTAATAGTGCATTTAGATCTAAGAGTTTCACTTTATCATAAGATTTTAGTACCCATGTATCTGTTGGGCCACATCAGGAAAATGTAACTGCTACTACAACTGCAAAGAAAATTTAACTAATTGTATGCTCATCCCAGCTTCAGGTTTTTGTTTTGTTTTGTTTGCTAGCTTCTTTTTATTTCATAATTTTTGCTTTGTTTTTTTGCCCTTGAGCAGAGGTTCACTTCTAATTTTCACTGGAATTAGAACAACAGTTGTGTCCATATGCAATAACAGTGTTTCAAATTCTTTGGGGATTTGCCCACAATGTCTGCAGTCATATTGTGACACCAGTTGTGATGCCAATCTCTGTAAATCAGACTTATTCCCAGTGAGACATTATATATTTTTGCAGCAAATACGATCTATTTTATAGTGATTTATGGCATTGTCTCTGAAGAGGATACTTTGGTTTGTGTCTTGTTTTGTCAGTTTTCAACACTTTGATTGTGGCCAGGTTAATTAATATTTTTGTGTCTAGGTTTCCTTATTTCTAAAATAAAGATGTTTCTTTCTATAGCTTCATGTTGACAATTAAATTATATAATTTATGTTACTCAACTAGCAAGTAAATTGATGTATAGTGTATTTATAAATGATAGATACTATCTTTATGTTAATTTTTATTATTGTCATCATTATCATCAATTTTCAGGTCCATGTTCTGACTAAAAAGAAGCCACACTCTGTCTAAAACAAGCTTTGTAAGAAAATTTTGAAGTATTTACTTATATCTAACCATTCATTCCACATTTTCTCCCAAATAACACTCTAATATCTTGAGACATCTTGTCTAGGGCCAGATTTCATAAATGCTTGTGAGGCAGGAGAATAGGGTCTGGAGGCAGGAAACCTAAAGCCAATTCACACTGACTTCCTATAACTAAATCTAAAGGAAAATCCCAACTTTCCTCGCCCATGTAACAAAAGGATCAGAGGCTATACTCCCTTTGCAACCTGCCCCTTTTCTGCCTGGCAGATGAAAAGTGAAAAGTACCTATGACTGGTCCCCTCCCACGACCAGTCAGACTGGTCACGGATCACTACTTCATTTACATAGGGTGTAAACCGAGTAACCAATGGGAAACCTCTAGAGGGTATTTAAACCCCAGAAAATTCTGTAACCGGTGTTCTCCAGCAGGTTGTTCAATCTTGCTGCCACTCTGTGGGGTGTACTTTTGTTTCAATAAATCTGTGCTCTTCCTTCGTGGTTTTGTTTGTGCTTTTTGTCCAACTCTTTGTTCAAAATACCAGGAACCTGGACACCCTCCACAGGTAACACTTGTTGATCAAATAAATGATATGCTAATGATAAATGTAACTTTAGTTATCAACATTTTTAATTAAATGATTATACATTTAGGTTGTACGTATTTCACTTGACTTTTCTACTTCCTTCAAAGTAGTAGTAAAACGAAAACTCTTGGCATATAAAACTTGGAATTTGAGATGCCTGACAAAAATGTTTCATATGGCCAAAAGAACTATTAAATTCTAAAGAAAAAGCCGTATGTCATTTCTTACCTAAAGCACTTCAGATAAATTTACAGTGGAATTTGATTTTAGGTTGTACAGGACCTAGCCATTAGTTCAAAAGTAATGAACTGTCCTGTAACAACAGAGGTTTAGTGAGATAATAACTACCGGACTAACCCTAACCTCAATTATAGTGTAATGTGCAACTCACTTAACTCCAAATAAATAAGCATACTAACAATGAAATAAAATACTCATAAAACAAATAACATAGAACTTAAGATTTAGCATCTATTTACATCATTTATGCTTGATTCATATAGTGAGTGTATATAAGCTATGCCGAAAATAAGCTCAATGTACTGCTTAGTGCTGACTAAAATGTACACTCTTTTATAATTGAATCCCTACTTACAGAAATGTTTTGTGGTGATTTACAGTACAGTTTGATAAAACAAAATGTAAATGTAGAATAAAGACTATAGATTAAATAAATTCTAAAGGTCAACACATTATAGACTAAAGTGTAATATAAAATAAAGACATGAGAACCTTCTGAAGGAGAAGTCTCCAAACCTTAAATATCAGAAGGAACCTCTGGCTTTTGTTTTGTTTGTTTGTTTTTAGGAAATGCATTGTAGCACACAGCTATGTAAGGACAGTGAGAACCAGAGCTATCAGGATGGACACAGGTCAGGGGCACCAAGCACCACTTTCCCAGTGTTTTTTCCCTTCTCCTCACAGCCCACGGGCTCCTGAGTGGCACCTACAAAGAAACAAATGGATCTTGAGACGCAACCCAAAAACCAAGCACTAATTTCTCCAATATATGTAATACAGCCAGTGAAATGGCCCCTCAAATGCCATACCTGTGTTTTCTTGGTCTGTTAATTCATTTGATAGGTACATTCTTGGGGCAAATATTTGAGCAACTTTTTTTTTTTTTTTTTTCAGAGACAAGATCTTCGTCTGTCAGGGGTGAAGTGGTGCAATCATAGCTCACTGCAGCTTCAAACTCCTGAGCTCAAGTGATCCTCCTGCCTCAGCCTCCCTGGTAGCTGGGACTACAGGTGTGTATCACCACATTCAGCTAATTTTGTAAAATGTTTTATAGAAATGGGTCTTACCATGTTGCTCAGGTTGGTCTCAAACTCCTGGCCTCAAGCCATCCTCTCACCTTGGCCTCCCAAAGTGCTGGGATTACAGGCATGGGCCACCACACCCTGTTTTCCTTTATTTTTGTCTTCAGCTATTTAGTTATTAATTCCTTCCAGTTTTCTAAGTTTTGTTTAATATATAAATATAGATTGCCTAAAACTATGAATGTAGAATTACTTCTAATGCAGAAAATTTAATCTAATACCCTTGTATTTATCGAGTCAATTTTTTTTAAAAAAGGGACATCTCTGTAAGGCCTGAACAGCAAAATGTTACTTAGTGGAATTTAGAAAAATCAAATCCCCATAGAATTCAGTGCTAGAAAAACAGAGCCTAACAAAAAGGGAACAAAGGATATGAATTACTGAATTATCAAAGTAGAACTATTTATGATCAAGAAATATTAAACTACTGGAAACTTACTTGTAATAAAAATGAAAGTTAAAAAAGATAGCATTTTCCACCTATCAAATTAATAACCATTAAAAACAAATAGGTTATGATGACAAGGATTTTGGAAAATAATAAATGTTGTACACTTCTGGGAAGAGTGTAATTAGAACAGATTATCTAATAGAAATTTTAGGAGTAAGTAAAATGCTAACTTTAATCCAATAATTGCAGATGAATTAATATAGTGAAAGGAAATAACTAGATATATCAAATGACATACATACAATTATATCTCTGAAGTGATATTTATTATATTGAAATATGTCAAACAATAAAAAATGGATTAAATTATGGTAAATCATGATAAGTACAGCCTATTAAAAATCATTTTCTAAAATAATAAAGAATATGGAAAATCAATCATGATATAATGCTGAGAAAGAAAGCAGGTTACAACCATATGATTCAAACGCACTCACACCATACAGGTTTTGTTGTATTTATTGTATATATATCTGATTTCAAAGACACACTCAAAATGACAACAATTTGAGCTTATTAATACTATCTCTAGTTGGTGAGATTAGTGGATATTTGTATTGTTCCTAACAGTTTCAAAATAGTTTTATAATTTTTTATAGTGAATGGGTACACTTTATTATCAGGAAAATGCCTTTGTTATTTCTAAATATTTAAAAGATGTCCTATGTATTAGAAAAAAATCTGTAGTGGCTCGAGTCAAGTTTTCACATGTTAAATAAGTCCATTATGTATAGACACAATCATCACGTAATTATTCATTGGCCAGCAGCTGTGTTAAAGGCATTGATTCTCTTTAATGAATCTTTGCCTTTGAAACTATTGTTTCTCTTTCTAAATAACATCCATTACTCTAAAATTGTATTGTTGTGCTACCTCCAATTTGGCACTAATCCGAACCAACTCAAATATGAAGGATTCAATGGTCTGCCTCTGCAGTAAGGTGAAGCATATGGAGTGCATTACACTTAAGATCAAGAGTTTATACTGGGCCGGGCGCGGTGGCTCACGCTTGTAATCCCAGCACTTTGGGAGGCCGAGGCGGGCGGATCACGAGGTCAGGAGATCGAGACCACGGTGAAACCCCGTCTCTACTAAAAATACAAAAAAAAAAAATTAGCCGGGCGTGGTGGCGGGCGCCTGTAGTCCCAGCTACTCGGAGAGGCTGAGGCAGGAGAATGGCGTGAACCCGGGAGGCGGAGCTTGCAGTGAGCCAAGATTGCGCCACTGCACTCCAGCCTGGGTGACAGAGCAAGACTCCGTCTCAAAAAAAAAAAAAAAGAGTTTATACTGGCTGGTTGGTAGTATCTGGGGGTATAAACCAGGGTGTTATCTTGGACAAATATAGTTATTTAACAGTTTAAGTTATGGTAAATTGAAACCAATTCTTCTCCCATGTGTAAAAGTTGAGACTGGGGCAGGGACATTTTTGGGTTTTTTGCTATGATAGGGTCTAATCTTTAGTGGGAGTCAGAATGGCAGCAAGTGTTCTCAAATGAAGGGATGACAAGGAAAAGTTCAGAGCATCACATGACACCTTCTATTACCTATGAGGCATGAACTGCTGCAGTACTAAAGCACAAGTTTACAGAGTTTCAGGGTCTTGAGATTTTTACACCAAATTTCAAACAAGACTCATAGTGTTACTTTTTCTCCTGAGTTGATACCATTTTGCAAAATACAAATATTTAACTAACAATCCAAAAATAAGCATGTTCAAATTTCTAATACATAACCAAAGAAATAGTCTTTCCTTAATACTAAAAATATTGCATGAATAAAACACAGTTTAACATCCATTTGTAGTAAATATCCTCTTCCTCTCCCTATCCCTATCCTTATCTTCCACCCTCTTACTCCCTCACCTCTTCTCTCTCTCTTTCTCTTGCAAATGACTTACATACTGTTATTGATGTCTCTAATATGAAAATACTCTTGGCATAATGAGAGCTTAAACTGTACTTAAAGTCCACTGAAATGTAAAGTTAAAAACAAATCTTAAACTCAGATGGAAGCAACTTCAGAGATCATCTGATTCAATCCTCTTTATTTAAAAAGAAGAATTCAGGGGCTATTTGCAGCATATGAATGACCTATAAAGTCACAAGTTAAATTAGAAATTAGTAATTTGTTAAGAGGCTGTATGACAAAATTTAAATTTCATATAGTCAACAAAACTGATATAATTACAGTTAATTTGGCTGTTAATATTTTGACCCAAAATTTCTAAGTGACCTCAGTTAATACATATTTATATCTAGAAAGAACTAATTTGAAGATTGAGAAAAATGGAGTGCCCTAATTCATATCAAAATATTTGTATCAAATATTAATATTTTATTGTTCCATTAACTGTTTTTCTTTTTTTCTTGTTCTTTTTTTTTTTTTTTTTTTTTTTTTGAGTCATGGTCTTGCTCCATCACCCAGGCTGAAGCGGTGCAGTCTTGGCTCACTGCAGCCTCAACCTCCTGGGCTCAAGCAATCCCTCCCACCTCAGCCACCGGCATAGCTGGGACTACGGCCACATGCCACCACACATGGCTAATTTTTAAAATGTTTTGTAGAGAGGAGGTCTCACTATGTTGCCCAGGCTGCTCTCAAACTCTTGGGCTCAACTAATCCACCCACCTCAGCTTTCCAAAGTGCTGGGATTATAGGCGTGAGCCACCATGCCTGGCTAATAATTTTCATTTAAGGAAAGTAAATAGCAAATATTTTAAATTGGCTATAAATTATTATATTATCGCAAAGTCCCATAATTCACTAAGGCATCAGTCATTCTTATACTTTAAAATAACTTTCTGGTTCATGCCATGAGAAACCATATATAGAAAACATTTTCTCATAAAATAATTAGCCTATACACTAGGAAGAATTTGATCAATGATTTCATTTAATATATATTTTTTCTTTTCTTTTTCTTTTTTCTTCTTTTTTTTTTTTTTTTTTTGAGATGGTGTCTCACTCTGTAACCCAAGCTGGAGTGCAGTGGCACAATCTCAGCTCACTGCACCCTCTGTCTGCTGGGCTCAAGCAATTCTCATGCCTCAGCCTCTTGAGTAGCTGAAACTAAAGGCACATGCCACCACACCCAGTTAATTTTTTTTTGTATTTTAGTAGAGACGGGATTTCACCATATTGCCCAAGGTGGTCTTGAATTCCTGAGCTCTGGCGATCTGCCCACCTCGGCCTCCCAAAGTGCTGGGATTACAGGCGTGAGCCACCGCACCCAGCTGGATATATATTTTTTGTTGCAAAATGATGATGGAACTGAAAGGTTTGTGGCAAAAATTGCAGTTATAAGGAAAAGAGGTTCATGTTTCCACAGGTATAAAGATGAGCTACCAAGTAACTATGTGACCTTAGCTACCGTCATGAACTGGGTGTTATCTGACTCATCAACCCATCAAGTTGGTGTATGAAATAACACTCCATCATCAAATGGAAGTGGTATATTTGTGATGTGGCCCTAGCAGGCTGTGAAGGCACAAGTCAGTTATATGAAGAAGTGGACAAAATGCCCCTGGTCTCCGCTCCTGCTACCCCGGCTTCTGTCTCTCAGCTTGCACCTGTGGTCTCATGGAGTTCCCGATGATCACTTGACAGAAGAAGTGAAGACTAGGGCCTGGTTAACAGATGTTCTGCGTAATACTGAGGCATTACCCTAAAGGGGACGGCTGCAGCAGAAATAGAACAAAAAGGCTTCGAAAGGGCACATTTGCTCACTGAGCTGGGACATGTATTGTCTCCTGCCCTTGGACATGAGCACTCCTGGTTCGCAGGCCTTTGGACTTTGACGAGGATTTCCATCATGGCTTCTCCTGGTTCTCAGGCCTTTTGACTCAGACGTCTTATGCCACTGGCTTTCCTGCTTCTCCAGCTGGCAGATCCTGGGACTTCTTGGCCTCCATAATCACGTGAGCAAATTCCCGTAATAAACTTCTCTGTATTTGTTTGTGTGTGTGTTTGTGTTTGTGTGTGTGTATTCTGTTGGCTCTGTTTCTCTAGATAATCCTGACTAATTCAGATGGAGGAAAACATATCATTTTATCTGATAGTCAATAGTGTATCTCTCTTTTGAACTTGACTTCTTTTGTCTCTATTAAAAACTTTTATTGTATTTGATACATTACGGCTGTAATAAGAGGAGTTTTTTTAATATATATTAACATAGTGATCAGAATATTTGACTCTAAAGTAGGCCATATATTTAACTTTTAATAGGTCAGATATGGCTTGGGTTTAAAGGTGAGTACAATAAATTTACACTTTAAAATTTCTCATCAACATTTCCAAAGAAGATATCAAGAATACGAATATGTACTTGTGTACGTTTTTTTCAGTTAAACTTATGTTGATATTTGACAATAGTTTTCATGAAACACTTGAATAATTGTGACATTTAAGTAGCAGTTAAGAGACAAGATGGCAAAATTTCCTGGGGAGACCAGCCAGCTACCTGACGGCAGGTTGATTTCACTGAATCACTTTCATTATGAAAGTGTCCACATTTTGTCCTTACTGGATAAAACTCAACTCTAGATATGGATTTTCCTTCCTTGCAGGCAATGATTTTGCCAAAACTACCACCTGTAGATGTATAGAATGCCTTATGCACTGTCATGATATGCCATACAGCATTGCTTCTGATAAAGAAATTCACTTCACAGCAAAGAGAAGTGTGGCAATGGGCTCGTGCTCATGGAATTCACTAGTTTTACCATGTCTCCAACCATCCTAAAATAGCTGCCTTAATAGAATGTTGGTTTGGCCTTTTGAAGGCTCAGTTACAGTGCTAGTTAGGTAACAATACCACTTGACCAAGTTCTCTAGAAGGTTATACATGCTCTGAATCAGCATCCAATAAATGGTGGTTTTTTTTTTTTTTCTTTTTTTCTGCAGTAAGGATTCACAGGTCCAGGAATTAAGAAGTAGAAATGAAAGTGGTACCACTCGCAATTACCCCTAGTGACCTGTTAGCAAAATATTTTTTTTGTTACTGTGACTTAGTGCTCTGTTTGCCCAGAAGTCTTAAGTCCCAGAGGGAGGAATGCTTCCACTAGGAGACACAACAGTGATTCTATTGAACTGGAAGTTAAGACTGCCTCCTTAACACTTTGGGCGACTCGTGCCTCTGAGTCAACAAGAAGGGAGTTTTGGTGTTGACTAGGGAAATTGAACTGGACTACCAAAAGAAAATTGGCCTACTCCACAATGGAGGTAAGAATGAGCATATCTTAAATATAGAGGCTTCCTTAGGACTTCTGCTAGTATTACCATGCCTGTGATCAAGGTTAATGGAAAACTACAACAACTTCATCCGAACAGGACTACTAATGGCCCAAACTCTTCAGGAATGGTTTGGGTCACCCCACCAGGTAAAGAACCATGACCAGATAAGGTTCGTGCTGAAGCAAAGAGCATACATAATGGATAGCAGAAGAAGGTAGTTATAAACACCAGCTATGACAACAGGACCAGTTACAGAAACTAAAACTTTGTCATGAGTATTTCCTCCTTATTTTGTTATGAATATATTTTGCTTATATATATATTAAGCAAAATCCTTGTTTTCTTTTTTCTCTTATTCTCCTATTATGTAACATAAGATATTTGACCCTATATCAGTATTTAGTATTGTTAATTTTATATGATCGTATTTAAGTTATAAAATATTAGAAGGATAAATACTACTTAAGGACTGTATCTGCTCTGGAAAGGATTGGTGGATTTTCCATTTTATGCAAGATAGTTGTATTATATAAGGCAGAATTATGGTCTTCTTGTTGTCTTTATTTGGAAACTAAGTATGGTTAAAGGACATGCATATGGGTGCCAAGTAGACAAGGGTGAGATAGTGAATGATATATATCAACTTGACTCAGCTAAGGAATGGGCAGATAGCTGGCAAAACATTATTAATGGGTGTGTTGAGGAGAGTGTTGCTGGAAGACATTAGCATTTGAATCAGTAGAAAGGGTAAAGAAGACTGCCTTCATCCATGTGTGTAGGTTTGAAATAATAGAGTTTATAGGAGGATGTGTTTAGCACAAATACCCACAATTGTTTTCTTAACATGATAGGTTTTAACAATTATATGACCTGCAAATAACACTAACCGTTTGCCATAAAAGACATTATACTTTTAGTCAAAATATGTCAATACTAGGCCAGAATTATTAAATAAAATAAAAATCATGCTATATTTCTTGAAGACAAATATTACTGATTTATCTGAGAGGTAACTTACATATAAACCGTGTATATTCTACTACTATGTTTAGTGCAAATAAAAATTATGAAATCAATTTAATAATTTATTTCTATAGTGAAAATCGCAGGGTAAAAATCAACAAACATACTTTGAAATATAAAATGTATCTCTATACATTAGTAAAACAGGAACCAATGCTTACTTCAGTAGGCAATAAAGCATACACAGATTATTACACTTACCAGCATTTGGTTATATTGGTTCTTCCTTGAAATAAGTGACAACTGTTTATCAAAACATATTTTTCTGGTTCAACTTTTCTCATATAGACTTCATAATTTTATTTTAAGTACATATAAATTATATATAAATGATTACTAAAACATTTCAGGTTTGTATGTTAGCTTTAATTACTAAACACTAATCTAGCTGTTCAAGAAAATTGTTAGTCACCTAATAATTCAAGTAAAATAAAACTAGATAAAATCTCACTGGAAGATCTAACGACGTGCTCATTCATAAAGGTATAGACAGATTTTAAAAGTATAGACAGATTCTTCTCTCGAGAAAACTTGTTGGATTTCTAGGAAGACAAGATTTACACATATATACAAGAATATATATAGTCTTCCGTAATTCATAAATTGAGGGAGGGAGGAGAGTGTGGAGAGAGAGAAAGAGAGAAATAGAGACTTTACATGTTAGAGTGGCCTGCAAAAGGTCTCTAGGAAGATAAAACAGCACAAATTAGAAAGGAGTTTGAAATTTCATTTGGAGAGAATGCTTGTGCATTGTTTGAGGCAGAAAGTTAGGTAAGAATTATCAATTGATTGTATTTTAGGATTGAAAAAGTAGTTATTGGTGGCCACGCAGTCCATCCCCCTGGGAGTAGGAGATGTTGTATTTGACAAAATTAGAAATATCAAAAAGGATCTAGCTAGAGAGGAAAGCGGTGAGTGCTTATGTATTATGTATTTAATACATACAATTCGAGTGGATGGTTGCATATTGAATATATTCCTTTATTCGATGAGTTGGAATTTGCATTAGAAGTAAGGATAAAATTAAGGCTTGATTGTCAAATGATGATTAAGACTATGATTTTAAATAAGCTTTCTGAGATGGCACAGAGTGACAATACAAAAATAATGGCTCCTCCTGGAGGTAGTCTCACTCTCAGGAAGAAAGAAAAGGATGAAACTTCATAAGGAAGGTTTGTCAGAGAAATGATTAGAGAAGCAAGGAGCAAGCAAGCACAATATCCAGAAAGCCATGAGGAGAGAAAAATTCTGGAAATGGGTAATGAAGAGTTTCAGGTAGAGATATTGTGGAAGATAATATTTGAGAAAGGCTTCAGGGAACGATGTGGTTAATAGTATAGAGAATGTTTCATTAGAGCAGCAGAGGACCCAGAAGACAGCAAGAAAAGAGAAAATAGATGCAGGGCTTATCAGAAATCTAGATATGAACAGGCAAAAAAGTAATGCAGCTATCTAAAAGAGAAGAAAAGACAATGAAAATGTTTTTGCTATTGTTTATTTGCTTTGTCTTAAAAAATAATCCTTAAGAAATTTAAGTTGAAGGAAAGAAAGTGATTATGTTGCCATCGCTTGGTACACATCTGGGCTCAGTATATATTGAGTGGATAATTGGGAAATAGTTGGAAATGGCAAAAGTTATGAAAACAGTTATATTTTTGGAAGTCACAGAAGGTGAACACAAGTGGAGAATTTCCTTTAAATGAAAAGAGAGAGAGAGACATGCTACTTTAAAAATAATGTGGCCAAGTGTGGTGGCTCACACCTGTAATCCCAGAAATTTGGGAGGCTGAGGCAGGCGGATCATAAGGTCAGGAGTTCAAGACCAGCCTGGCCAACATGGTGAAACCCTTTCACTATTAAAAATACAAAAATTATCTGGGCTTGGTGGTGGGCACCTGTAATCCCAGCTAGTCAGGAGGCTGAGGCAGGTGAACCCTTTGAATGTGGGAGGAGGAGGTTGCAGTGAGCTGAGATGGCGCCATTGTACTCCAGCCTGGGTGACCGGCTGAGACTTTGTCTCAAAAAAAAAAAAAAAAAAACAAAAAAAATTTTTTTTTTTTTTCCATATGCTGGGATGGGATTATAGAGTTTTGAAAAAATTATCACTCTGGTATTAAATAATAATATGTTGCTTGGCAGTCTTGGTTTCTCTGATCCATGTATATTCCTCTTTTTGACCTTACTATTTTAAAGATGCTTGAATTTGGTATATATAGCATTCTCATTATGTATCTATAATTCAATCTAAAATAAATAATAAAATCAATAATACATAACCCAATAGCTAAATTTTCTGCTATGTAATTCTGTAATAGAAATATGCGCATCGAGTTTCTGACTGATAAGAACTTGGTAAAGAAAGCTAACTAAATACTTATCTCATTAGGATTTCAGGAAATTGTTACACATCCAGTTTTAGGTACATATTAGAATACAGTGCTAAGCACTACAAGTCATGAATTTTACAAAAGATTTACTCTTTCAGACAAATATGTAATTTACTTTGTTAACTTTAAATCACTTCAGCATCTTTCTAAGAAAGTATTCATTTGGAATTGACCAGTGAGTTCTGTCAAGCAACACTCATATTTGTTCAAACATTAGGACAATGCATTTTCCCAATATTATCTTACAGGAAACAGGATGCTATAGTTTGAATCATTGAATCTTTACATAGTCTGATATGGCTCATTCTCTCAGTTACTTTATTTTTAGCTATAAACCACTATTCAGAGAGACATGTTAATCTGAAACAATGTCAATTAATGCTTTTAATGTTTATGATTACTATAAATTTATAACTAAAAAGGAGAAAAAAATTTTAATAAATTTTTAAAAAATTTTCCCAGGAAATTACCTCAGAATAACAAGTGTTAGTTTATGATACTGCAAAGAAATCTTTTAAAGATTACTTAAAAATAGGGTATGGTGAAGTTGTGAGATCAAGCATATATAAATTTCAGGAAAAATGAAATGTTAATATTTTGTAAATTGGTATAAGAATTGAGACAAAATATTGAGTGAGATAATTATGCAGCTCTGTGTCTCTTTTAAAAGGAGGTGAGGTTTATGTACTCTTGAAAACTGCCTTGGAAGACTCAAGACATGACTCCAGTATGGACCATGAATGAATCAACTGGTGTTGAAGATGCATATTAAGGGAGTAAATAGTTTCCTATGACTTCTATAACAAATGACCGCAAACTGTGTAACTTAATAGGATTTGATTCTGTGACAGTTCTTGAGGCTAGAAGTCTGAAATCAAGGTGTTGGCAGAGCCGTGCTCCCTTTGATGGCACAGGGGAAATATCCCTGGTTGCCTCTTCCTGGCTTCTGGGGGTTGCTAGAAATCCCTGGTGTTCTTTGACTGCAGCTACATCCCCCTGCCTCCATGGTTACATAGCCTTGATTACTGTGTTTCTCTTCTTATAACGACACGAGTCATATTGAATTTAGAGCCCACTCTAATCTTATATGGCCTCAACTTAACTAATTATCTCTGTAAATACAATATAAAGCCATGGAAACTAATATATGGGAAGGAATCACTAGAACACCAATGAAGCATGCTATACATACTTCATCAACTGAAGGTGATGATAATTCCTACGGAAGGAAAATTACTACTATAATGAAAATTACGTGAGAAATTGAAAGCCAAGGGACTGAGGTCATTGAAAACCCTGACTAATGTTTTACAACCTTTGAAATAAAAATCTAACTATAATACATGATATAGGAGAATTCTCCACTAGAGTTCACACACTTAAAGTAAGTAAAATAGATACAAGGCGTTTGACTTTTATTCACCACACCTGCTCAAGAGGAAAATTTCAGGGTCTGCCCCTGCTGGAATTTCTATGAGATTTTTAAAAAATGTATTTGATCTGAGCATAAAATCTTCAGATTTAACAATTTATAATTATTTACACTCACTTTATGCGCAGAATAATTTGAAAGCTTGAGTAACTTTTTTAGTGCCGAATTTGCTCTGCCCAAGTTAAGTTCCTGCCCAAAAACCAGGACTAATCAGCCAATGTTTCACATTTAGTTTAGTCCATTTTCACTGAGACATACACAAGTAGTTCTAACAAACAGTTTATTCTAGAATCTTCCATTTCTCTTAGCCATAAAATTCTACCATTTGTCAAATTTTAGAAAGTTCATCTCGTAAATATATCTTGGCTCTTTCTTTTTTCTCTTCATAATTATCTCTATAGCTAAGTCTGTAAAATAACTTCTATATTCTTTTGTTTCTAGCTTAGGATTCTTCATATCCAACCTACATGTTACTACCAGAAGAATAAAACCCAAATCTGGTTATGATTTTTTATACATATATAAAATGCACACACACTGCCTGGCATATATAAAGATCCTACTTTAAGGTAGCAGGATGTTTCTGTCTTTTAAAATCTGCTTCCTAAATTGCTGCAATGCCTCCTCATTACCTTGACAATGAAAATTCTTTGCCTGATGAATTGATTGGATGAATTCACTGCTAAGAAACCCAGACTCAAAGTGGCTTAACAAGAAGAACATTTTAAATCTCACATCACATGAAGCTTAGAAACAGCATGGGGTTCTAGTTTCTAATACCTCAAGTTTCCAGCCCTGCTTCTCAGGTTTTCTTGACTGCCTGTAACCCAGTATCAGCTAATTATTCTCAATCTGGCTTCTCTCATGGAGTAGCAACCATGAAACATACCTCTCACCATCCATCTGGTTGCAGAAAAGATTTTTCTCTTTTCCATGGAGTTGAAGAAAGTTTCTCCTTGATTTAAATTTGCTTAGATTCATCTACTCCTGAGCCAATCATAAAAGAAGGAATAAAATTACTATGATAGGTTTATCAATATCTGGAGAATAATTATCTAGTACATAATGAATATTGAAGAGTCAATTGCATATTTTCATGTAACATATTCGATTTTTGCATATTATTGCTCCAGATTTGCCTACACATATTCTAAATACTAATCACAACAACCACCTCCTGTTCCTTAAATGTGACATGTTCTTCCTCCCCTTTAGTCATTATTTCCGTTTTGCCAAGAATGACCTTCACCATGTCCTCATCTGACTGATCTCAAACATTCTTCAAAGCTTAGTTTAAGCATCAACTTTCCTAGATATATTGCCCTGTTTCTACCAGATGGAATCAAGAGCGCCTTTCTTATCACCTTGCTTGCCTCAAGCACAGTCCTTCTCAACCTCCTGAAAATTAGGATTACTCTGTAGACCATTTCAAAATTCTGATGCCCTGGAACCGCGTCCAAACCTCTGATTGAACTGGTTTGCGGAAGAGCCTGGACATGAGATTTATTTGTTTTTAACTTCTAAGCTGGTTCTAATGTGAAGTCAAGATTTAGAACCCTGCTCTCGATCACTTGCCATATCCAATTATTAGGAAATATTTCTCTTTCTCCTCTACTATGGTTTAACCCATTTATGCCTGAGGTTGCAGTTTCTTGAATTTTTGCAATCAGGCTTTGGCGATGATCTTGAGCCGTACGATAAATAACTCCCACACGCTTAGCATTCTAATAACGGAACAATAGGCATAAATTGGACAGAATTTGCCCAATCTTGGTTATCACCTCTAAAAAATGATTTAATAGAAAATAAGGTTGAAATTAGTGTGAAAGCTTCAGATAATATGTGGATTGCAAGATCCGCTTTATTCCTTCCCCCCATCATTGCCAAAAGTTAAGAATTAGTCCTCCATGTAATGGTATGAAATTCATTCATGTTCTCATCTGTAAAATAAAAGTTAAGCATTATAATTGACTTTAATAGTTATTATAGTGATGACTAATAAAAATTCCTGCAAGTATTGACAAGCCTTCAAGGGTATAGCAGTTATGAGTTGCTAGCTAAAAAGTACTTTGAGACCTGGGCAGGAAGGTGCTTTATGGCTACTTTATTTTTTTAATGTAATTTGATTTACTTCATTCCTTAAGAAAAAACATTTTATTAAGGCTTTTCGTTCTTGTGTTTTTTAGTTTTTTTTTTTTTTTTTTTTTGCAATAGACTTTATTTTTTAGAGCAATTTTAAGTTCACAGCAAATTTGATGAGAAAGTATAGAAAATTCCTATATTCCTATATTCTCCTTCCCCATACCTCCAGATACAGCCTCCTCCACTACTAAACATCCAGCATGAGAGTGGTACCTTTGTTACAAAATAAACCTACATTGATACAGTATTTTCACCAAAGTCTTACTTTACATTTGGATTCACTCTCCGTGTTTTATATTCTAAAGGTTTAGATAAATGTATAATGACATGTATCCATCATACAGAATAGTTTCACTGCCCTAACATACCTCTGTGTTCTGCTTATTCATCCCTTATTTTATCCACATTCCAGGCAACCACTGATCTTTTTACTTGCCCCATAGTTTTGCTTTTTGCAGAATGTTATATTGTTGGAATTATGCAGTATGTAGCCTTTAAAAATGGGCTTATTTCACTTAGTAATATGCATTTAAGTTTCTTCCATATCTTTTCATGACTCAACAGCTCATTTCTTTTCAGTGCTAAATAATATCTCATTGTCTGGCTGTACCACAGTTTATTTATCTGTTCATGTACTGAAGGATACTGGTTTGCTTTCAAGCTTTGGCAATTATGAATAAAGCTTCTATAAACATTTGTGGTTTTTAGCTTCTTCAGGTAGATACCAAAGAGTGTGATAGCTGGATCATATGATAAGAGTAAGTTTAGCTTTGTCAGAAACTGCCAAACTATATTTCAAAGTTTCTGTCGTATTTTGCATTCCCACCAGCAAGGAATGAAAGTTTCTGTTGCTCCATATTCCCTCCATCATTCAATATTGTCAGTGTTTTGGATATTGGCTATTTTAGTAGGTATGTCAAAATATCTCATAGTTGTTTTAATTTGTACCTCCCCAATGTCATGTGATGTAGTACATCTTTTCATATGCTATTTTCATTTGTATATCTTATTTGGTGAGGTGTTCAGAACTTTGGCCTATTAAATTAGGTTGTTCATTTTCTTATTGTTGAGTTGTAGGAGTTATTTTTGTATTTTGGATAACAGTCCATCAGTTAAGTCTTGGACAAATATTTTCTCCCTATCTGTGGTTATCTTCTCCTTCTCTTGACAGTATGTTTCACAGAGTAGAAGTTTTTGATTTTAATAGAGCCCTGTTTATCAGTTATTTCTTTCATGGATCTTGCCTTTGGTGTTGTATTTAAAAAGTTGTGATCATGCCCAAGATCATCTAGAAGTTCTATGTTATTTGCTAGGAGTTTTATAGTTTTGTATTTTAAATGTATGTCAGTGGTCAGTTTTGAGTTAACTTTTGTGAAGGGCATAAAGTCTGGTTCTAAATTCATTTTTTTTTTTGCATGTGATTGTCCAGATATAGTAAGGTGGAATTTTTTTGTTTTGGGTTTTTTTGTTCATTAGTTTGTTTTAGAGAGATGAGATCTTACTTTGTTGTGCAGGCTGGGCTCCACAGATTCCCAAATAGCTGGACTACAGGCACGAACTCTGGCGCCCAGCATAGTACTAAGGTTTTAAGCTTTGTTGGTTTGGCCTGTCTTTTTGTGATCAAGAACTTTATAAATTATATTATATTTATTTTAGAAATGTAATGCAAATGGAAATTTAACCTTAGCTGTAACTACTAAGGCCAAATAATCAAGAATTATAGGTACCACAATGTCTATGAAAAGAAAACCCTATATAAAGGCATTTGATAAGCATACAAAACTTTCATGAAAGTCAAAAGAAAACACACAGAAAACATTTCCCTATCACATTTTAAATTATATCTTACAGGAATTTTATTGAATAGTAATTTTACTGTTAACTCAGGTAGTATTAGTAATTAATTATTAGATGAATACATACCTAAACCTAAATTTAAAAATGATGTCTCTAAACAGAATGGCATAATTTCCATATAAAATCCAAGTCATTGCTTTTATGAAATGATGAGAAAAAGGAGGAGAAGGAGGGAAGATAAACATCAAACATGTTCAGCCTCTAATTTTAACAATGTCTGTAACAATCACTGTATACCCACTAAAAACACTACTGCCAAAATATTCTAAATCTAGGGGCTTACTTTAGAAGGTTACTATGTATCGTTTCAATGTAAAAAATACCCACTTATCTTAAAAGGAAGTGTGATGGGAAGAGTTTTTAAGAGTTATTGTTTGATACTATGATAGGCAAATAATGTCCTTTTTGCTGTGCATTCTTAGGATGGAAAGTCAAGAGTTGTGGCATGTGTGTGCATGTGTGCATACATACGCTTTTTTAGGCATGTGTATGATGGGAGGTGAGTAGATAATTTTTCTCCAGGATTTTAAAAGCTGCATATTTACATCTCTTCCTAAATCAAGCACAACAAGAAGGTGTTAAAAGTGGTGAAATACAATGATTAACGAGGGGAATGGAAATCAAATGACAATAAAATTACATCATACACAGACGAGAGTTACGTATTTGTGTAGAGGAATTAAACCGATTAAGGTTTTTCTGCATATAGCTCCATACACACATTACTTCCATAACTTTAAATAATATATTTTGGTTTTTTTTGTCCTGGGTGTATTATTGAAATAAGTACATTCCCTCTTACTCGTTCTTCTCAACCCCAGATCCATTTTCCAATCCCCCACTGATCCCATGTCAGCATGCTCTGTTTTTGACTAGACAAATAATACACAGATTTATTTCTACAGGAAAAACCTCTGGTAAAATCATAGAGTGCCTACTTGAACGATACCCAAAAGGTAACTGCATGCTTTCGCTGGCCAGAAATAACTCACAGCAAATGAATTCACAGAGCAGTCAATGGAATACTGTAACCCTCTTAGGGGAGCCATTGTACTATGAGAGAAACTTAAAGCAGTGAAGCAGCCTTTATATCTATATATATCTGTATATATCTATATATACATAATACAGTGTATGTGTGTGTTCATATACATACACACATACATGCATACATATGTATGTACACACATACCTACTGTATTATGTACGATAGAAATTATGGTAAGAATAAGTTAGACTATTGATCTGTGACAAATTTCCACTTGAAGTCATAAGGTGTTGGCTTAATATTCCTTTCATTTACATTGTATTATTGTGATAATTTATTTAGAATGATTTTCATTTATTAGTTGTAAGACTAGCAGTAGATTGAACGGCAGTAATTCTAAGACAAGAATAGACTGACGTTACTTCTTAGATGTAAATCTACTGATTGAAAGATTGGTACTATGAGATTTGTTTTTTTGTTTTGTTTTGTTTTTGTTTTGAGATGAAGTCTTACTCTGTCACCCAGACTGGAGTGCAGTGGTGCGATCTCAGCTCACTGCGAACTCTGCCTCCTGGGTTCAAGCAATTCTCCTGCCTCAGCCTCCCCTAGTAGCTGGGATTACAGGCATGTGCCATCACACCCAGCTAATTTTTGTATTTTAGTAGAGACGGGGTTTCACCATGTTGGCCAGGCTAGCCTCGAAGTCCTGGCCTCATGCAATCCACCCACCTCAGCCTCCCAAAGTGCTGGGATTACAATCCTGAACCACTGCACCCGGCCCAATATTTGTATTTCTTAAACTGAATTCCAGAATTTATTTGAGAGAAAACACACACACACACACACACACACACGCACACACACACACACTTTCAGTGCATGAACAGCATTCTGTATTACTGGGATTAACTATAAGAATTCATTTAACAAATTTCTTTTACAGAAGTCAGTTTAGAATTGGGGGCAGTGTTAGGGCTGAAAGTATGGAAAAGTAAAGACAGAAATAAAATTTTTTAGAAATAAAACTCAAATTTATGACATGGGAGAAATCATGAATTTTTCAAGTTAACAATGTTTGGCTATTGTTATATATATCATGGTTTAGCCAATCTGCACATCCATTGTTTTATGTTGACATGTCATGTTACAAGTTTTGTGTTATTCTTGGCAGCTAGCACACTTCTGAAACTTTTGGTGACCATTCTGGCAGAGTATCTAATGCATCTGAAAACAAACAAACAAAAAAAAGTAATTATTTGAAGGAAATCAAGGCACAATTAAAAGTGGAGACACATTGTCAGTTTGCATTAATCTAACTTAAATATGTCTCCTAAATCTAAATGTCACTAGGAATTACCAGTTTTCTAGGTTTTTTTTTTCAGCCTAGGTATTTGGAAAATCTTCCCCCCTTCCAAAATGATATTTCAGGGGATTTCCAGACCTTTTCCCATTACATTTGATTGCTTTCTATCTCATCATTTCAAAATCTAATGTTTTCTAGAATATCTACACACTTACACACACACACACACACACACACACACACAAACTACATTTACATTGCATTCCCTTTAGCCCTAGTCATATTTTTTTAGGTCATCTAAATTTTGGGCTGGTCACTTTTCTCACTTCATCTAATTTCTGGGATGGTCACATTTTTTATTTCATCTTAATTCTGGTCAAGGGCAGGATTTACTGTGTCTGGACAGATAGTGAGAGAGAAAGGGCACGACAAAGGTGAAGAGATCACACTCCTGCCTCCCACCTCCCCTGAGAATATGTATCTCAGTCTATCATTCTTCCTTCAGAGTGATGCTCCTAGATGTAAAAGGAAATGATCAGAGACTTGCTGCTGGCTGAGTGCGTTTGATTATATAGGATTCCTCACAGGAACTGAACTGCAAGTTTCTGCATGTCTCATAATTATTATTCCTGTGTACTTTTGTGTCTGTAGATTATCAAAGGAGAAGGCAAAGGGGGAAAAGGGGAAAAACAGAGAAAGATAAAAGTGGAGCCCTCTTCACAGCTTTTCTTTCTATTTGTTAATGGCTATGAAGTTTCCTTAAAACTTGAGTAGGTTTCTGTGTTCTCCCTTCAGGAAAAGAAGAGATGGAAGGAAACTGTTGCTTCATTTTCTGTTCATGGAAGGGGAGAGAGAATATCTGAGTTTGATGGGAGCAGGCACAGCCAGCAGAAGGTAATTATGCAGCCAAATTCAGACTTGGGAGAAATACAACAACTGTGATAGGCGATTCCAGGACATGGAAATGTGCTCCTAACAGAACTTTTTTTTTCAATCTGCATTTTTTTTTTCTCCTGGCCACCCAGACCACTTGTCCAGACATGGAACTCCCAACAGTAGCTTAGAGCTCATACAATACCAAGTATTGCAACCGGGCAGAGTTTTCTCAGTTCGAAGTTACAGCTGAAGTGTGAAGGTGTCATCTGGATTTGGGATTTTGTCTGAATTTATCTTACTTTTAATAAATTTTTGGCAATGCTAGGCCAGAGTTACTCTTTATGCACAATCCACAGCTTAAACAGAACGTTGTGGGTCAGGTTGGAAATACAACCACCAGTGACAACATTGATTTTGTCTGCTCAACAAATATTTATTAAGCACTATGGGGATGTATTCCAATTTTCAAGCAAAAGTAGCAAGACATAGGTTTTTACAATTAGTGATTATCTGAATATGAGTGGCATTAAAATGTATATTGAAATTATTATTTTTTCAAGACGTATAGAGGCTTAATATTCTCTTCCAAAAGACGGCAAGGAATGAATTTCAATTATTATGATCACCACTATTGATTTAATATGACTTCTTCAATTGGATGTGCTATCTTCTGCCATAAATATAATAGAAAATTATATAATCTGAAGAGTATTTTTTCTCAATTTCTGTAACATTTATTTTAAATTCACACTATGCCTTCTTAACTTGAAGAAAGCAAGCCTGCATTTGAAAAACACTATAGCAAAATTTACTTCTGAGTCCAGCTTCATGTACTAAGAAATGTTGTTATTGTCTTATTGTAATGTTATTATTATGTATAAAGTAAATTTTCACATCTATAATTACTATGTCATGTAATTTAAATATCTCTACATTGTCACAGAAATATAATAGTATAATATTGACCATTTGTAGATATGTATTTTAATTTAAATGACTCATAAAATTTGAGTTTATTTTAAGAAAAAAAGGAATGGATTGAGGCAAAATAATATTGATAAGTTGAAGAAATACCGGTGGGCAGTTAGAAGCACTAAGCTGAATTTCTGACTTCTTGTCATATTCTAATTATTTGTTTTGATTTTAAATTTGGAATATTTTAAAATACAATATTTTAGTATAAGAAAGTTTGGTTCAAAGATATTTGGGCATTTCCCATTACCCCTTAACAATGTAATATTAATATTTTCAATATTATACTTGATACAGTCAACCATAAAAAGATTTTCTTGAACTAATTAGAACATAAAAGACTCGTATTTTAAGCAAATAATATTCTAAACAGTAAGTCTCCTTTTATAAAGACAAATGACGGTAAACAGACCAAATCAGAGAGTTTGTAAAATGCTTATTATTATGATTGAAGGAGAAAAGCTCATTTGGGTTTTGGTATTGAGGCTGATACAGATACGAATGTTCTCAACGTGCATGATTTACAATTGCCATTATACCATGATGACAAATCTTCAAACAGAGTTGAAATAATTTTGATCATCTCCCCTCTCCATGAAAATAAAAAATGCTATTACAATAGAAAAAGAAGAAAAAGAAACATAATGGGTAACTGAAAGTCATTGACTTGATTTAAAATCTGGTCAAAAGATTATGGCTCTCTGTAAACAAAGAAGCATAGACTGTCTCATTCTTTCCCACAGTTGTGTTCTGATGCAAGAGGATATATATTTGGGTTCCCAAATTCTTGCCTCCCTAAGGGAATTTAACTTCTATACAATTCTCAGCAATAAATATGAACCACCATTTCACACTGTAAAATATTTCTGTCAACATAGCAGATGCTAAAGATGATATATTTGACTAAGCATACATCCAGATAGTACAATGTATTTTGAGTGATTTGGAAAGAAAAGTAACCTCTGCAGGTGAAGAGAATATTCTAATGATATATTTAATTTAGACAATATAATTTTTTAAATGTTTCTACCTTTTATCTTTTCTTAATTTTAGCAAAGAAAAAATATTTAGAATTCTCCCAGAATTGAACTTTAAAGTAAAAGTCACAATGTTCAGCTAACTATTTTTGTTTTATAATATTACAGATTTATACATGGCCTGCATTAAATACAATGTGAGCTTTATAGAGAAAAGAGAGGACATAGATATTACCTTTAAGAATATCCCTTATTTGATTTTAACATAAAATGTCAATCTAAAAACTAAACACTTTAGATGGCCTTTATGGAAATTTTCAGCTATAACCATCAGAAAATGGCCTGAGAAACACTGTCAATTTTGTTAATCCATTGAACCAAATCATTTTGCAATATATTGTATTTGTACATTTTTAAAACTTTTATTGTTTACATTTAGAATATAAAGCGGCAGGGCATAACTCCTCCAAGCAACTTTCAATTTTTAATAACAGAGTAGATCTAGGACCAAACGTCTAAGAAGTGTTTTATTGTTGTTTTTGTTATTCAAGGTATGACCCATAATATGTACATGTGGAAAATCCCTATTTTTCCAGTCGTCAGATGTTTTGAACTTGTGTTGACTGAACCATAAAAATGGCTGACTCCACCACTACAACACTAAGGAAATTGAACCTGAAAGATATGTTTCCTTGTTTTGTTCCTGGGTTTTTTTCCTTCTGAATTACTTGATTTGAACTTCAGAATCTCTTTTACTATGTTTTGAAATTATTCATTAACCTCTCAAGCAAGTGAACAAAATCGATGTCACCATTTAAGGTGAGAAAAAGAAATGCTCTGCCGCACAATTTGTTATCATTTTTTAGCACTGCATGATTTTAAATCAAGGTTTAGATATTCTGGAATGGAAAAATTGCACTAGAAAAGAATAAATTTATAGCTACAGACTCAAAGGGCCTTGTTCCCTAAAGAACCTCTGCTTCCAAGATCTTTCTGATTCATCACAAAGACCTAAATGTGGGGAAAAATATTTTTAAAAAATTAAAAGAAGAATAATTGGAAAATATGCTTAAGTGTTGGAGAAGTGAGAGTCTGTCAGGAACAGAAAGAGACAATTATCTAGAACAATAAGCAACCAAAAGTAATTTCCAAAATATATTGACGTTTCTGAGAATTTTCTAGAAAATTAATTCTCGGTATGTTTTCTAGCTAAGAACATCCCCCACCAGACTGCAAATATGAAACTGGTTTTTGAATTTCTGAGAAAAGAGGAAGGAATGTTTTTAATATGTAACAATGAATCACATCCTGACAGCGCCATCTACCAGTCACAGTTCAAACTGCAAGGGAAAACCGAGTTCTAAAACAAAGCTGCTGATTGTAAATAACCAAAACAATTTCTGAAACAATATATAATTCTGTCTAATATATGAAACATTTTATTTTGAATTCTTCATTTTAAACTTTTATTATGTCCTCATAATAAATTATATAGGGGATTTCTAGTTAACCAAAAGAATATAATCCCATAGTCCCTGAATCATTATTTTTAGATCTATGTGGCATAGAAAAATATAGCTTCCTAAGCTAATTACTATCTCAAAGTTCATTTTGTTTTCATCACTACAAATATGTTCTCCAGGAAAATATACTGCCCATAGTTTGTCTATGTCCTTCTAACTGTGTTGGTATCTCATGCAGTGGATAATTTTATGACTTCCTGTTTCACTGGCGTTCTCATGGTATCCTAAGTTCCAGAAAAATCTATCTTTTATCCTAGCACTGATTTGAGCTTGCAATTTAAAAGACTAGGGGGTTAGTCTTTATTTTCCTCTTGCAGAAATAGAAATAATTGAAATGACACATTACTAAATCATTAAAGCATTATCACAAGCTGTTTTGGTGTAGTCGTTCGGTTTGGAGCCTGTGGAATGGAAAACACACTATTCTGTTTTACCTTGCAGCCCTGCTTTAGTTAAAAGACATTACAGTCTCTCATGAGTATGTGGTATAAGCTTCTCCGTCCAAAACCAACAGTCAGTTGGCTCCACACTCACTCATTTCCTTCTCTCCTCTTCTTCCTCTTCCTCCTCCTCTTCTGACAGAAGCAGAAAAATTACTTGAGCATTTTGAAATAAATGTCCTTTTGGGGCCCAAGATGTCTACCACCCAATTGGAAAAGCAGGAGAGACCATGTAAACTTGAGAACCAGTGCAAGTGGTGAGGCTGAGGAGCAAGCATATTTCCAAGATGAAGCACAAATGCTTTTATGGGTAACTGAATTGGCTGTGGCGTTTGGATCCACTCTAAGGATTCAAAAAAATTGTTTATAAGCATAAATAGTAAAAATATGTAAACATTATTTATATGCCTAGAGGTTTTTTTTTTACGTGTAACCTCCATTATAGATTGCAAATGAAACAAAAATGATATTTGTTAAATCATAAAGCTCTATTTGGTCAATTTCTTCTTTTAAAACTTTAGGGAGTATTTTAAAGAACCACAAATTATATTCCTCTTTTTTTATCTTTTAGGGAGAAAGAATATTTAGTTTGTACTTGTTTGGATATCAGCAACATAAAGAGCTTTTTCTTTTTTGGAAAGAAAAAATTTTATACCCTTAGTTGACTTCACACACACACACAAATCTGGTACACAAATGTAGGCAATTTAAACTAGTCACTTGGGTGAAAATCTCTCTGTCTTCATCTCATTCAAAATATTACCTAAATGTAATCTGAACCATTTAGAGTAGCTCTACTTAAATCCTGTTATGTTTTCAGTAGTAAAGACTGATAACTTGATAGTTCCCAAGGGTTTGATGCTTACAGTTTAAGTACAAAGTTGACATTACATGCTCTTTCCTAAAAAATCCCCAGGGCTATATCAGAGATGAGATAAGTAAAGATGTATAGAACTGTGTAGAAATCTGTGGGTATCTTCGAACACAGTACTCTAAGTGAATATCCCTATAGGTTTAGTCATTCTCACATTAATATAATCTTGTTACTGGTGGTTAATGAAAGACGGTGAAAACTTGGCCTCAAAGTTTTAAATACTTATATATTTCTTTGGAAGTAGAATTACTATGAAAATAGCATTTATTATACATTTAAAAACACTTCAAAGGTATTAATTTTTAGAGGTTATGAGTTCATTTTTTTCACTCATTCTTGCTCTCTAACGTATACTTAGAATAGTATGCCCCCAAAAGGCTCTTATTTAGGCCATCATAATTTCTATTCTGGGCTATTACTTTACTCCCTAACTTAATCCCTAACTTTGGTGTCGCTATTCTTCTTCCTTTGCACAGTACATTGATTTTTCTAATCTCCTTATCCTATCATCAGTGCATAAAAATACACACAGGCCTTCAACAATGTTCCCTTATGATGGCACTTCATCCCTCCACTTCTCCATCTCCAACCTGAAATCCAGCCACACTGGATTCATGACAGTTCTTTTAAAGGCTTTGCCCTCTCACTTCCTGTTCTCCACTCCTACCCACCAATCTCATATGTTTAGGACATCTTCATTTGTGTTTTAATACCTACTAAAATAAAACTCCACAGAGAATCTTTCCTGACCTCTGAACCCTTCTCTTTAACTCCCCACATTTCCAACTCACATTGTACTGTAACCCCTTACTTGCAATTCAATAGACTGTAAGACATTTATGGGCAGAAAGCACGTGTGATCCATTTAGAAGGATAGCGCTGAAGACAAGGCCTGATAAGAGATAATTCTCAATATCAGTTCATTGAATAAATGAAAGGATGTTTGAGTAGACAGTCAGATCAACTCAGTAACTTTAGAAACAAAGAAATTGAGAGGTAGTTTGATTAAAAGGCTTGTCTAAGGTGACTTTTTGAAGGAATGGCACCATGACACCAGGTGACAATTATCATTCAGGGCTCCTTCCCCTTATAGCTCGACAACAGTTCCTGAAAAATGTCAGTCTCAATAGCATTAATTTAGGACTAAAACTTAGCTATGTATAATGTCCCAGTAAGAATAATATTCCATGTTTGTCCTTTGTGTTTAAACAAAGCGTGTGATCAATTTGAATTTAGTGTCCTCTGCCCCATGCCTGAGATGGGGAGAACAACTTTAGAAACTGTGAGTGGCAGCCCTTCTATGAAGCAAGAAGCTTGTGCACTTAGCTCTCTTTTCCATGGTTTCTTCAATACTTAGGATTTTCCTGACTTCCTCCAGTTGTGTTTTTTTTTCTTTTTCATTTTTCTTTTTTAAGTTTGGAGAAGTACAGCCAGCTGGCTGGAATCTGCCTCCCATGTGTTCTTAATAACTATTATTTCCCCAAGGGCTTGCCTATGCTTCTCAAACCTGGCTACAGATTAGAATCTCCAAGGTAACTTTTGAAAAAAAATACCAATGCGTGGACCCACAACCAATGATTCTGATTAAATTGGTTGGGGGTAGATCTTGGGCAATAGTAGGCTATAAAAAACTCTCATCTGATTCTAATGTGTGACTAGACCTCGCCATCTCCACTCTTGACTTTTTTGGGAGAAATAATGAAATGGCCTGGCATTCTACTTAATTTGTATATCGCTTTTGTCCACAGCTTCCAGGGCAGGGGATGCTGCACGTTCAATATATACATTCTATTCAAATGTGGAATGAATGATGAAAAGATTGTTCTTTCCTTGTATGTTATTTTGGATATGTGGCTGGTCAAAGACTCCTATAAGGACCAATGAAAGGAAGGTATCATTGGATTCTATACTGTCAATGTCTGACTTTGTCTTGGAAAAATTGTACTGAAGCCCTATTTGGAGTTGGCTTTGGAAAGCCCCTCCTTCCCCCAGGAGGGTGAGGCAAGTGGTGACAGGAGTTGATTACAGAACAAAGAACCATTTCCCCAATTTCTCTTTAATTCTGAGTATTTTCTTATCAAATTCCCATTCCTCTACACTTATTCTTCCCTTGCATTGAATATGTGATCTGAATAGGTACTAGATCAGTGTTATTATAATTTCTAATTAAGTTGTTAAGCTGTTGATATTAATATAGTAGAAGACTAATGAAAAGTGAACAACTAGCTGTTCTTGGCATAACAACAGAAAAGCGAATAGCACTCTGGCACCTTGTGACTACCTAATCAGTTACTGTCATTTATGGAGAGACTGATGGTTCTCTTGCGATATTAATTTGGGTTTTGGGGACGGTTAGGGAAAGAACATGTTGCTAATGTGTGCTAGTCAATTCATTTATATTTTCTATGCTTCTTTTTCAGAGTTCGTCTGTTTCACAGTGTCAGCTTACTGAGCAACGTTATCCAGGGAGCCCTATACCTCTGGCCATTGCTGATTAGACAAGAATAAGCATTTGGTTATTTGTGACAAATCTGATTTTTTTCCAGTGATTCATACTAATAGTGCCAGAGATATTCCGAGGTATTCAGAGATATTGACACCTTAAGGTTATATATTCTAAGGCTGTTTTTTTTGTTTTGTTTTGTTTTTTTGAGACTGAGTCTCGCTCTGTCGCCCAGGCTGGAGTGCAGTGACGCAATCTCGGCTCACTGCAAGCTCCGCCTCCCGGGTTCACGCCATTCTCCTGCCTCAGCCTCTCTGAGTAGCTGGGACTACAGGCGCCCGCCACCACGCCCGGCTAATTTTTTGTTTTTTTTTAGTAGAGAAGGGGTTTCACCGTGTTAGCCAGGATGGTCTCGATCTCCGGACCTCGTGATCCGCCCGCCTCGGCCTCCCAAAGTGCTGGGATTACAAACTTGAGCCACCGCGCCCGGCCTCATCTATGTTTAAGTTAATAATTAAACAGGGAAATCTGGTGTTATTGTGTAGTCTAATAAATAAAATATACTGAGTATTTGGCTTAATGAGCATGCCTTGGAATGAGTGGCAGATAGAGAAAGGAGACCAGCTACCTGCTTAATTTTTAGTTCCTGGGAGTCCTGGCTACTCTTTCTTTCAGTCAGTTGGTGAGATTCCCTTGTGTTCATAAGATACATTCATTTTTTCTTAGCTAATTTATGTTCATTAAAATAACACTATCCTTAACCAGGAAGAATAATAAAGTGTTCTGTAACATACATATTTAGATTAGTCTTCACTGAATTTCTTTTGTTTAAAGTGATTCAAAGAAACCATTTAGCTTTGGACTGACAAATTTCCAGGGGAGGCTTTTCACCTAAAAGAACAGACTGTGGAAAGACCTATGGGCTTATGTGATGAAGGAAAAACAAAGAGCACTCAAAAGATGAGGAAAGAACTTGAAAGTTAAATTCTGTGTTACTTCATATCAGTAAGTGATTTCTTCTATATAATTTACACTGTTATATTCTTTAAATGAACAAAAATATTTTGTATATTTGTGAAAGGCCCTATGCATACACTGGCAAGAAATGTGTTAAAAATGAAAGAAAAATGCTGACATGCCTAGGAATGATTATGATAACGATTGTAAATATTATGGGCCAGACACTCTACCAATACAACAAAAATAACAGCAATAAACTTTACATGGATGATAACATTGAATTCTAAAAACAGTTTTATGAATATAGAAATGTTATGTCTATTTTATGAATAAGGAAACCTAGACTTACAGCGGTTAAATCACAATCCAAAGTTATACAGCTGTAATATGGTGGATTCAAATTGCAAAATCAACTGAGTATTGTTTTAGAGTCCGTGATCTTAAGCGCTCTGCTTTAATATACTTAGAGGAAAACGTTCCTCAATTTCTGGAGATGAAGAAATGGAAAATTATCCAAGCTAGTGGCAATGCAAACCATCTGAGAAAGGAGAGTCTGGGAGGGTGGCTGTCTGAGACACATCATTTCATCGCAGCTGGTGCTCTTGGGAAGAATTAGGACTTTGTAAGAAATACTTAATTTGAAAAAGATTATCTTGACACTTCTGTGGAAGGTCGACCAGAAAAAGGAAGATACATCAGAAGACTATTTTAGTAATTAAAATGAAATGAAAATGTCCAGTTTGTGGTTATAATTATCAAGGTTTATAGAAGCTGGTAAAGGAGAAAAATTGTTACAGATAATTTTAAATTTTGAGTCTGGTGGACTGAAAAAATAATGATGCCATTGGGAGCAAAAGTAAAATTATAAAGTGTCTGTTTTTTGATGAGGGAAAAAATATATTTCACTGGTGGTGTAATCAAGCTGTGAGCAAAGATGTGAGATAGATCTTTTCTTATTCAAGTGAATTATCTTCCTGTTCTGTTCTAGTCAGGCTTTCTGAGTGTGCAGGTCAGCATCCCAACCTCAAATTATTCTTTTAGCTCATTTTATTGTGGTCTTTGTCTTGTTCTTTGAGACTGTGTCTTCTTATCTCATATCCATTCTTCATTAGCTGGATAGTACACTATCTTATATGCTGATATCCTGTCTTGTATCTCAAGAAGATCCACAGTTATGGAGGCCAGTAGCTTAACCCAGTGGTTGGAGATTCTAACTGGTAGTAGCTCTTCGGTGCCAACTTTATACATACTTGGATTTTGACTTACTGACTGATAGGCACAATTTTTGTAGTGTCCTATTGTTTACCTTCCAATATGTCAGCTTGATAACTTTCCTCAGATAACCTTGATTCTCAAAGAAACATCATCATAGATGTCTACCAAGTTTCCAAAGATCAGCCATTTCCAGTGGAGCAGATTATACTTGGGCCATAGTCCAAATACTTATTTTCTTTAATTCCCCTGTATATTCATTATGTCTTGATGTTATTTAATAGATCAGATATATTTATTACACATTTGCATATATATTAATACACATGTGCACTCTGATCTATTTATTACATTTATTAATTACTTTCTTTGTTTTCCAAAATTGGAATCATGCCACAAATACTGGTTTGCTTTTTAAATTTTTATCCACTTACTCAATTATCATATGTACCATTTTAGGTTAGTACCTCATTCTTTCTAATAGTTTTATAGTAATTTTTAAATATAGGTACTATAATTCTTTATCTCATTTTATTGTTTATTGATATTAAGCCTGCAAATAACATTTATAATGAATATCGTTTATGCATAAGTGCCTCTGATTGCATGTGCATGTGCTGTAGAGGTTAGACCAATGTAACTGAAGAATAGATTCTTAGATTTTCGATTTCTGGGGGAAAGAGAGGACAATCTTAAAAGTATATACATCTTCCCAGGTTACTCTCCAAAACCCATATCTACTCACACCAAATATTTATGACTATACACTCTGGCCCACCTTTGCCCACACTGAATGTTGTCGAATCTTTTTATTTATGTAGCTAGGTAAAAAGTATAACTTTATTTTATTAGATTAATGAAGTTGAACATCTTTTTATGTGTTTGCTGGCCATTTATATGTCTTCTAATGTCAAGTTGCACTCTTATTTTCTTTATTTTGTTATTGAGGTATATATCGTTTCATTTTATATGAGCTCCCAAATTTTACTAAATTTGAATGCCAAAGTTATTCTTTATTAATGTGCTAATTAAATATATTTCTCTGTTTAAATGTATTTTAAACTATATTTTAATTAAATGTGCTCAGAATACTTTACAGTACACTGAAGCAACCTTGGAGTGATTTATTTTAGGATTGTTCATTAAGTAAGAGCTACATGGAGAAACAGACTTAATCTGTCTAACGGCACATACAAGTACAACAAACTCACAGCACACACCTTCTAGACTTTAAGATCATGTAAAGATGTCAACTTTGTACTGTTCTTAATCATTGCAGTATGTTGAAAGTGATTTTAAAAATATTTAGCAGACATAATTGAAGTACTTACAAAGAATAAATGAAATGAGATTATGCTTGCCAGAAGTCCTATGTTGTATACATTTCTTCATATGTTCTATTTTTAAGGCACAGTCAACTTTCAACATACTCATGAGAGGCGTGTATAAACAAACATACTATGTTATCTCCCAACAAAATACTGTTTCACAATTTCATATTGATTTTCAATATAATAGAATCTGTGCTGGGAGTTTAAGACTAGATTTACAGGCAAGAATGAGATTTCAGTGACTAGGTTTTTAACGATAAAGATTGAGGAGTTGGAAACGAAATAGAAAATGAGAAAGTATAGCTGGAGAGACATGCTCCAGGAACAAATCCTAAATTGCCATGGGACTCAAGATAAACTGACTTACACAAAGGAAATGTTTTTTATTTTTTTTCTTTTTGAGATGGAGTCTCACTCTGTCGCCCAGGCTGGAGTGCAGTGGCGCAATCTCGGCTCACTGCAAGCTCCGCCTCCCGGGTTCACGCCATTCTCCTGCCTCAGCCTCCCCGAGTAGCTGGGACTACAGGCGCCCGCCACCACGCCCGGCTAATTTTTTTTGTATTTTTAGTAGAGACGGGGTTTCACCGTGGGCTCGATCTCCTGACCTCGTGATCCACCCGCCTCGGCCTCCCAAAGCGCTGGGATTACAAGCGTGAGCCACCGTGCCCAGCCTACAAAGGAAATTCTTCACTCCTTTCTCACCTTTCTGTCAGCCCAATATCGCTTAATTCCTCTAGAAATCAGTAGAGTTGAGTATGCCTGCAGAATAAAAATCTCTATCTTTCTTTTCTTTTTCTTTTTTTTTTTTTCCACATTAGTAAAATGGATCAGCTAGAAACTTTCCTCAACCACTTCTGTGTATCTGGGGTCATGAAAAATATATTTCTAAGAGAGCTTCAGTGGAGGTAAATTCTTGCTGCTAAAGAATTGTAGCCAGTACACATGTCCATTGCCTTCTAAGTGAATAGTTGGTAAGCATTCAGGGTAAACATTGTGCATATTAAAATCAATCAATATGTATAAACTTATGAATATTCAATATTTACTGTGTATTTATGGTATGTTAAAGAACATATTGATGAACAAAACCAGAAAGCTTCTTTCATGAAACTCAAATATATTTTAATAGAAATATGTTCAATTGATTTTACAATAATATATTAAAAATATGATGGCATAGTATAAATCATGGGCATTGGGATCTCACATATCTAGATTCTTGTACCAGCATTGCCACTTGCTGACTACGTGACCTTGGGCAATTTATCTGACCTCTTTAAGTGGTCTTAATTATGTTGTCAGAGATTATTTCCTCCTGTCATTTAGATGGTGTAATGGAAAAAACCACTGGATTAGAGATAGAATCCTGGCTTAAGGTTTCTGCTCCTGGGTCCAGCACCACCCTGCTCTGGGTCTCAGTTTCCTTATGTATGAAATAAAGCTTTGGATAATGTAATTTGCTAAGCCTCTTTCATATTTTAGGACACAAAGAACCTTTACTTTCACACTTTAATTTCACAATCATGAGGGAAAATTAGCTTCCTTAATGTTTCCCCCTTCTTTTATTTTTTAGCTTCTACTGCAAGGCTGTAGCTTCCAATCTAGGAGCAAAATATGTTGAAAACTTTAGAGTTTCAAAATCATTTATTTACCAGAGAAGACCTTTGCCATTGGATTTCAAACAATGGTAGGAGTGGTTTTAAGAAACACAGTCTACACTACAATTTATTTCCCAAGGGCTTTGAAAGAAAGGCCTCTCCTTCTAAAACTTACATTTTTGAGAAAGGTGGAGCTGAACTCTCATCTGTAGAAAACATCAGTCAGAATCTATGATTCATTGCCAGAAGCCTTATTTTGGAATCTTTTCTTAATAACAACCCTGTATAACAAAAAGATGCTTTGTATTTCAGCAATGCCTTTATTTAGACCACCTTTCCAATGTATTTATAAACATGTCTAAGAAACACAGGCTATGTCTAGACTATCGAAGCAAAAGGGCACTAAAATCAAACAGAAACAAAGGTATAGCATTGGTGAACTGGTATGTTCAGTAGTCTGAACATCCATATTAGTTTATTCCATTGATAACTCTAATAAAGATTGTAGAGAAAAGTATAAATTTTATGGCAGTAGATTTTTATTTAAGTCATTCCCTATCAATTTGGACATTTTCAAAACATATTTATTAACTGTGATTGGTGCTGATAGCTTAAAGAAATGTAGGTTATTCAAGGCTTACCCACATGAAAAGCTAAAAATCAAAACAAGAGTGTCTGTTAAAATCTTTTGCCCATTTTTAAATTATGTTGTTTATTTTCTTATTATTGAGTTAGAAGAATTATTTATATATTCTAAACACAAGTTCTTTCTCAGATACATGTCCTGCAAATATTTTTTTCTCAGGTTTTTGCTTGCCTTTTTGTTTTTATAACAGTGCCTTTTGAAAACCTAACAATTTTAATTTTGATAATGTCAAATGTACTGAGTCTGTGCTTGCTTTTTGTGTTATAGTTTAAAAAATACTTGTCAAGCTCAAAATCACTAAGATTTTCTTTTTGTCTTCCAAAACTTGTATAGTTTTAGGTTTTTGATCCATTTTGACTTATTTTTACATATGATATAAAATAAAGCTTCTTTTTTTGCATATGGCTATAAAATTGTTCCAATAGCATTTTTTTTTTTTTTGAGACGGAGTCTTTCTCTGTCCCCCAGGCTGGAGTGCAGTGGCGCGATCTCGGCTCACCGCAACCTCCACCTCCTGGGTTCACGCCATTCTCCTGCCTCAGCCTCCCGAGTAGCTAGGACTACAGGCGCCCGCCAACACGCCTGGCTAATTTTTTGTATTTTTAGTAGAGATGGGGTTTCACTGTGTTAGCCAGGATGGTCTCGATCTCCTGACCTCGGGATCCGCCCGCCTCGGCCTCCCAAAGTGCTGGGATTACAGGCTTGAGCCACCACGCCCGGCCCGCATATGTTGAAATGCTTATCCTTCCCAGTTGAAATTCCTGGGGACCTTTGGCAAAAATTGATTGACCATAAATGCATGAATTGATATTTAATATCTATAATCAATTGATCTGTTTTCCTATGATTACAGCAATACCCACTTTCATGATTACTAAACTTGTAATAATGTCTTGAAATCAGAGAGTGAAAAGTCCCTCAAGATTATTTTTCTTTTTCAATGATGTTTTCATTATTCTAAGTTCTTTGTATTTCCATATAAATTTTAAAACAAACGATTTCTACAACAAAGTCTACTGAGATTTTGACTGGGCTCGCATTGAATGAATTTGCAGGGAATTGATGTTTTAACAATATGGAGTCATTACACTATGAATGCACCATATTTCTCCACATATTCAATCTTTAATTTATGCTAGGTATCTTTTGTTATTTCCAGTGTCTAGAACTTATACCTCTTTGTCAAATTTAGCCCTAAGTAGTTTATATTTTAATTATAAATTTTTATCATTTTATAAGTTTATTTTTCTAATTGTTCACGGCTAGTATAATAGAAATATAATTTTGCAAATTGATCTTGTACCCTGAAACCTTGTTAAACTCATTTACTAATTCTGATAGTTTCTTTGTAGATTTTTTAGAATTTTTACATAAATGATTGCCTTTTATTTCTTTTTCAACCTGATAACGCAGGCTGGAATCTCCAGTAAAATGTTGAATAGAAATAATAAAGAGTGTACCACTTTCACCACTTTGCTTTGTTTCTGAATTTACAGGTATAGTATTCAGTCTTCACCATTAAGTATGATTTGAGTTGTTAGTTTTTCATAGATTCCATTTAGGGATATTTAAGGAGTCATCAGACTCTATGGAATACACACATGTAAGATTATTATTAAAAGGCAACGGATTAGACACAGAAAGAGAAAGGGAAAGATAATTGAGGCAAGCATCAGATATCAAAGAGACACATTCCACAAGAAGGTTTCCTGGGACCACTATTCATATTCATGTCCCACATATGTAACAAGCTGTATCTCCAGTCGTGCTGGACAAAATGGTTAGGCCAGTTGCAAATATCAGTAAAGAAACTGATTTTGAAGGCCATTAGCAGAGTTTTGGACCTTAAACAGCATAACATAAATGCCATTACTCTTATCCTGACCAAGAGTCACAAATGAGGCATCCTCAGAGATTAAAAAAACAAACAACAAAAATAAAACAAAACAAAACAAAAAACTTTTTCAGTCCAGTTGTAAACCAACTCAATCTCCTCACCTCAGTTTGAGGAAGTTCCCTTCTATTCTTGGTTTCTTCAGAGCTTTTATTAGAAATGGATGGTGTGTTTTATCAAATACTTTTCTCCAGCTATACAGATTACCTTTTTCAACTGTTATTAAAAAGAATTACATTGGTTGACTTGAAAATCTTAAACCAGGCAGGCATTCCTAGAACCCCATTTTGCCATGAGATTATATATGAGACATGACATATATATGACATATTATATATGTCATGAGATGTGTGTGTGTGTATGTGATATAAACATTTGGTAAAACCTTGGTAGAAATTTTGCGTCGATGTTCATGATGGATTTTCATCTCCAGTTTTCTGTTATTTGGCTTTGGTATCAGGATCATAATGGCCTCATAGGATTGAAAAGCATTCTGTCCTCTTCAATTTTCTAAGAGTTTGTGCAGAATTATTATTCTTTCCTTGACATTTTGGTGGAATTTCCCCATGAAGCTATCTGATCCACAATTTTTCTTCATGGAAAAGTTTAACTATAAGCTCAATTTATTTAATAGAGTTAAGGCTTTTTGAGTTATATTTATTTTGAGTGAGCTTTGTTGGTTTGTGTCTTTCAAGCAATTTTTTCATTTCATTGAAATTGTTAAATTTGTCATAAAATGTATTATATCTGTTTATTATCCTTCTAATATGTGCAAAATTACTAGTGATGTCACCTCTCTCATTACTAGTTTGGTAATTTGTGTCTTCATTTTTATTTTTTTAAATCAATCTAGCTAGAAATGTATCAATTGTATTTTTCTTCTCAAAGAAGCAGCTTTCACTTTTATTGATTTTTCAGTTTTCTCTTTTTACCTTTACATTTAGTATTTCATTTCTTCTGCTCTATTTGGGATTGATATTTTTCAAATTGTGTTAGTTTCTTAACACGAAAGTTTAAGTCACTGATTTGATACCTTTTCTCTTTTTTAAACATAGGTATTTAGTGTTATAAATTTGCCTTTAAGTACAGTTTTAGCTACAAGCTAAAATTTTGGTATGTTTCCATTTTTATTCAGTTCAAAAATTTTTTTATGTCTTCTTTGATCCATAGTTTACTTAGAAGTTTATCTTGTAGTTTCTAGATGTTTGAAGATTTTTCTAATATATTACTGTTATTGGTTGTTAATTTAATTTTATGTTGGTCAGATAACATGCTCTGTATAATTTGAGACCTTCCTAGAAATATTGAGAACTTTTTTATGGCCCAGAATATAACATTTTATGGTAAATGTTCTGTGTGCACTTAAAATGAGTATGTACTTTGTTGTTGTTGAATAGATTGTTTATAAATATAAATGAAGTCTAGTTGGTTGACTTCTTTAAGGAAGAATGCAATCTTATCCTACATGTGTGAATTTCTCTGTTTTTCTTGCAGTACCATCATTGCTTTCTTTATGTATTTTGAAGCTGTGTTACTTGGCATACACATATTTTGAACTGTTATTTTCTATCAGTTGACCTTCTGTATCATTATGTGGTGGCCTTCGTTAGCTCTTTTAATACATTTTTTAAAAGTTAAAAAGAAGATTCTTACTATGAATCAGTGCTTCTATTACCCTTCTGAAGAAAGTTATAATGTGATATAAAGGCTACATTGAAAGTTCTTCTTTAAATTAACTATACTTTATTCCTAAAATTACAAAGAATCAAGGTATTTTACAAGTCGAGTGCGATAAATTAAAATGTTCTTTTAGCATAAAGCAACACTAGAAAAAATAAACATTATAGATGGAAGTTAAATAGTTTTCAGTGGCTTCTTTGAATATTTTTATCTCTGAAATCCACTCTGTCTAAAATTACTGTAGTCATTTTAGCATTTTTTCATTAATATTAGTATATATTTTCCCATTCAGTTATTTTTACCCCATTGCTATCCATATACTCAAAGCAGGTTTTTTAAGGCAGTGATAAGCAATTCTTGCTATTTTATCTAGCAATATCTGCCTTTTAATTTGAGTATTTAGGCCATTTATATGTAATGTGGTTATTGATATTATTAATTAATACTATCTCCTTACCCTTTATTTTCTATTTGTTCCATTTTTTTCTTCTTCCCCTTTCTTTGTTTTTTTCTCTTTAGGGCTAATTGAGTATTTTTATGATCCCATTTTGTTTATTTTTATTAGCTGTAATCCAGCAATTTATGGCAAATCAGCATATGAAAAGATGTGCAACATCATGAGTAAGTAAATTCAAATTAACACTACAATGAGATATTACTACTCACTAGAGTGAGTACATTTCATTTGGATGATGACAATAATTCAGATAATAGTTAAATTAGATAACAACAAGTATTGGTAAGAGAGTTAAATAACTGAAATTCTCATACACTACTGGTAGAAATGTAAAAATTGTATAGCCAATTGAAAAAACTGTTCAGAAATTTCTTAGAAAGTTTAACATATAATTATCTTATAATCCTGCCATTTAACATCTAGGCATTTATCCATGAGAAATAAAAACAGATGTTCATATAAAGATTGTACACCAATGTTTACAGCACCTTTATTTGTAACAGTAGTTTGAAAACTGGCTGGGTGCCTTGGCTCATGCCTGTAATCCCAGCACTTTGGTAGGCTGAGGCAAGTGGATCACCTGAGGTCAGGGGCTCAAGATCAGCCTGGCCAATATGGCGAAATTCCTTCTCTACTAAAAATTCAAAAATTAGTTAGGCGTGGTGGCAGTGCCAGTAATTTCAGCTACTTGGGGGGCCAAGGCAGGAGAATCGCTTGAACCTAGGAGACAGAGGTTTCAGTGAGCCGAGATCGTGCCATTGCACTTTAGCCTGGGCCACAAGAGTGAAACTCCATCTCAAAAAAAAAAAGAAAAGAAAAGAAAAAAAGAAAACAACCTAAGTCTTGTAAACTTAAAATCATGAGATCCATATATTTGGAGAAGAGAGCTTTGTTTCTTATAAAGGGTTTCCGCCTGCAGGCTGGCCACCCTGCAGACTGGGAAGCACAGCCTCCAGCAGAAATCAAAAGCAGGTACTTCAGTGGAAGAAGGATGAGACAGGAATTTATACTGGACAGGATGGCTAAGTATACATATCAACAAGTTATAAAAAGAGTTATGAATATTCACAAGGGGCACACATATGCTAGTAAGCAAACATACGTGTTACACATGTAACATGTTCACTTTAGGATGGAGAATTAACATTTAAATGTATTAAAATTAGGCTGTATACATTAAAAGGTGACAGACATCTTGTGCGCAGCCTCTGTATCTGGGCAGAACCAGTCCATGGCTGGTAGTAAAAAATCAGAAAGGAATGTGCTGTGAAACTGGTGAGCTGCTGTGTAGAAACTACAAGAAGGGACAGGATTCCAGCTGCAGTGTCCAGCAGGTGGCTGAAACCAGCAAGGAGTGAGTTTTCATTTCTTTATTTTTCCAGGGCCAGTTTCTGTTTAACCCTTAGAAAATAATCTAGTAAAGATTGGCAAGGAATGAGGTATACCAAGGGGTACTCAACCTCCCACCTTGTCATGACCAGGAAACTCAATTTTTCAAAGTTTTTCTGGAGTCTCCTTGGGCAACAGGTGTCTGCTCAGTCAGTTGCAGGGCTTAGGATTTTATTTTTATTTCACAATCTTTACAAAAATGTAAATTGATAAATAAATTATAGAATATGTAATGAAATTCTACTCTGCAACATGGAAAAATATGAAAATAATTATGCTGAATATAAGATGTCAGATGAAAAAGAGTTCATAGTGAATGATTCCATTGTATATAAAATTTCAGAAAATACAAATGAATCTATAGTGACTGAAAGCAGATTAGTGGTTTATTGGGTTTGGGGGATGCTGGGGAGTGTTGAGAGGGAAGAATTACAAATCCTGATGAGAAAATATTTGGGAATCATGTCTGAGCTCATTATCTTGAGTGTAATGATAAATTCTCATCAGATGATTGATAGATGACAGATAGATAGATAGATAGATAGATAGATAGATAGATAGATAGATTAAATACGTTATGTCAACTATAGCTCATTAAAATTATTTTAAATACAACAAGATAGTTTGAACAGAATTCTTGTACTTAGAAAGAAAGGTAGAAAAGAAATTTATGTTATTGGAGGTCAAAGGAATTGGTGATCACTGAGAACTGGAGCAGGTACAGGAGATATTTTAGAAAGTATGAGACTTAGGCTGTATGTTGAAGGCAATGGGTGTGTTCATGAAGATAATTTATGATTCAAAAAATGGGCCCTGTTTTTGGATGATGTCAAACACCACCAGTTTCCTATCACTGTACATAGAAAGAATACGCCTCTATATGGTAGAAGCAAAAAACAATTGTATTCAATTTCCCTTTTGCCCATTCAAAACTTTCTCATGAGGCTAGTTATTTTCTGTTCCTTGGTGACATCTACAGCAGTCTGCATGTTGTTGTCTAGTCTTAGTTCAGGAATTAAAATGTCCAGATAATTTAATTGTCTAAACTCCCAATTTTATTTGTGGTCAGTGATCTTTCTCCATCCCTCCTTGTTGTACCTTTTCAGGTATGGAGCCTGCAATGAAAAAGGGAATGTGTCTCCATCATTTCTATTCTGTAGCCATTGTTTCTTTTTGTCCCCAGGTTTCTATCCTCTCTAGCATAAGAAGAATTAGAAAAAAGAGCAGTGGGTGAAGAAACATTATGACTTGTCTGTTACTGTTGTGATCCTGCTTTAGCAAACGTTTACATTTGACTCTTTCATGAAGTCCTACTGCACTTCCCCTGACTTGGATAATAAATTGTATTATTTTTCCCTTCCCACTCAGTCTTAGATTTCTGAAGATATATCCCTTTGGTTGAGATCATATCAAACCTGCAGATGGTCCTCTTCATCACAGTTGAAATCAATCTCTGACCCATTATTTCTCACTTGGCACAATCCCTGTATCACAAAAAACACATTGCAGGGAAGTCTGTGATGGCTCCTTTGCCTCTCTCTTTTCCTGTTTCTCTCAGAGATTGCTCAGGAACCTGCATGTTCTGTTTTTTGACTTCAGGAGCTGTATATATATCTATATATCTTCAGGAGATACATGTATTGTGTATATATATATGTATATACATGTACATGAATGTATATATAGATACATTTGTATCTATATATACATTTATATACAGATACAGATATACAGATACATATCTCTATATATACATTCATATCCACATACAGATACATATATCTATGTAGACATTCATATCCACATACAGATATACAGACACATATGTATATGTATCTGTATATATGCAGTATATATCTCAAGCTCTCTAGATGATTAGATTAAAGATCCCATAGCTGACTTCAGTTAAGGCTAGGGCACCCTCCATTCTTTTTTGCCTCTTTGAATAGAGACAAAAAAAAATCCATAGCAGTTCAGCAGCAACTGTATAAAAAAAAATCCTCTTAGGTCTTTAACCTGAAAAATGCTATGCTATAAAGGATATGTAGCTAGAGTTCAAGAAACTGTTTTCATTATTGTTTCTGCACTGTTTCCTTTGCTAGTCGTATGTAGGCAGTATATCACCTCAGTGTGGAATGTGGAAGCACTTGCCTGCTATTGTTTTCGTTTTGGAATTTGAAGTCTCCACCAAAACTAAAAAGAAAGGTTTCCATTTTAACATCCTGTTACAAGAATGTATACTGCCAAGGATGTGATGTAATTGAATTTGACTACCAAAGTGTGTAGTTCTCAGAACATAGAATTGCAAGAGGCATCACTTATGAGCAACTTGAAAGAATGTGTGATTAGTTTGGATATTTAATTTTTTGTTTATTTGCATTTATTTCAGACTCTGTGCCAATATGCTGTTAAGATTTATATTGGATAACAAGATTATGAATAATTCTATAAATGTCAAAATACTAGCAAGCAATCTTATTAATATTTTTTCCATGAAAGCTATCAAAATAATAATGTTTTGAAAAATAATTCCTTCCTATAATATCACGGATTTATCTAAATTGATATTCAAATCAAAGCTTGTTTCTTGCAACTAATAACGCATGATTGATTATTTGGGGCATGGGATAATATGACTAAATGCCAAAATGTCTTATTATGTCTTGAAATTATCAGAGAGAGTTTCATGTAGAAAAGTTCATTACAATTCACAACACATTAAAATAACAAAGCCTTTAAAACTTTTTCTTAAAGCTAAGGAGAGTATGTATAAGTTTGTTAGAAGGGGGTGTCAAAGACAAAAATTCAAACAGGTAAACTGATTTTATTCAGTCTATTACAACAGGGAGAACACTCTAGATCTGAATATCAGAGTTTCTCAGCAGGGTGATTTTACTTTGGCATTTATAAATAGGAATAAACAAGTTACAGGTGGACAATTATCCAGTTGGGCTTATTTTTATAATCAGGGAGTGTCTCAATCAGCTGAATAAGAAATGTTTATATCTGTGTCTAGTTAATATCAGCGGACAAACATTTCACCTAATCATTGGTGAGCCAAAGAATAGGAATTTAGAGCTTTTGTATCTGGCCTTGTCATAGGTAAACAAGGAGCTCATCTGTCAGTCTTAGGAGAGTCACAATAAATAGTGGACATCAAATCTTATCTGAGTCATGGGGAAAGGTGGTTCTTTGCAGTAAACAATTTCCTGGAACATAAAATGGTGGGGGTTCTGAAAAACACAAGAGTGGGGAATGATTCTTAACCACACTGTGTTCTGGAGCAAAGTGCTCAGGTTCCACATTGTAAATCTTTTTTTTTTGAGACGGAGTCTCGCTCTGTCACCCAGGCTGGAGTGCAGTGGCGCAATCTCGGCTCACTGCAAGCTCCGCCTCCTGGGTTCACGCCATTCTCCTGCCTCAGCCTCTCCGAGTAGCTGGGACTACAGGCGCCCGCCACCTCGCCTGGCTAATTTTTTGTATTTTTTTAGTAGAGACGGGGTTTCACCGTGTTAGCCAGGATGGTCTCCATCTCCTGACCTCGTGATCCGCCCGCCTTGGCCTCCCAAAGTGCTGGGATTTCAGGCGTGAGCCACTGCGCCCAGCCACAACATTGTAAATCTTACCTCTGGATAGGTGTTAGGAAATTGATTTAGCAAACCTTCCTTTATGTGTTAAAGAAAAAACTAATGACATTGTTATGATTTTAATTTTTATCATTGGTACTTTGCAAATTAAAAAAAAAATTTTGACTTTCAGTCCAACATGTAAAGAGTTTAAACTCATCAATCCCATCCTCATAACCAAAGAAAGCTGAACAAATTGAAAGTTAACAATGCTACTTAAATCCATCAGAGAATTAAAGTCCTGAAGAAAACGAGGAATACAGAGAGTCACAATTTGGCAGGAACAGAAGCAGTCAGAAGACAGGATCTTGTAGGAACACTTACAGGGAATTGCAAATTATTGAAGACTGACATGGACTGGCTCAAGGGGTAAAACCTCCTGGGGCCAGCCTTGAAGAAGCTGTCATATGTTCTGAAGGTTCTGGAGTGTTTACCTCCAGGGCCCCACCAGGTTCTCAGCGTGAAGATCACAGGAAATACTATCATGATTCTGGCAGAGGAAAAGGAAAAGCAACCATTTTTAAATATCCCCATAGTCTTCTGTTCTTCCTAACAAAGTCCTGCTCTATTTTATCAGAACTTAAACAATTTGGGTTTTTCCAGAGACTGAAGGACCTTGGGGAAGGGAAATACCCAGTTCCAGCCTTCTCTAGCCTTCCTGTCTCACCTAAAGAGGAAAACAAGGCTGACAAGCACTTTTGAAGGTCAGGGACCAGGAGCAGAAGCCCACTAAAATATTAATCAGAGGAGTATAGAACACTTCCCCTCCTCCCACACGTTTCCAATTAGACTACTGAACAGTAATAAGGGATTACAGCTGAAATAAGTGCAAAGCTCAGACCCTACTTAAGAAAGAGTCTAAAAGGGAATCCAAAGACAAAAGGAGGTGCAATAAAAATACACTAGAAGAAAATTTTAGCCTCCGACACCTGTAGATACAGCCTAACCCCAGCCAGATAATACAAAACTTCATACTAATGGCCTATTTATTTCAACACCTTGTACCTGATATGTCACTTCTGGCTTTGAACAACAACAGCAAAATCACAAGGCATGCTAAAAGGCAAAAAATAATAATCTAAACATACAAATTCAGCATCAAAATTAGATTTAGAGATGGCAGAAATTGGAATTTTCAGTCTGAAAATAGAAAATAACTACGAAATATGCTAAGTGCTCTCTCGAAAAAAGTAGACCCCATATAAGAAAAGATGGATGCCATAAACAGAGAAGACACAGAAATTCTAAGAAATAATACAAAGTATATGCTAAAAATAAAAAATTATATATTGCAAGCAAAAGAAAAAAAAATCTTTCAGTGGCCAGATAGGCAGACTGGAGGCTTAGAAAAGAATCAGAGACCTGGAGACATATCAATAGAAACTTCCCAAACTGAAAAGCAAGGAGAAAAAAGTGAAAAAATAAACAAAATATCTAAGAACTGTTGGACAGTTACAAAATGTGTAACAAACATGTAACTGGAATACTGCAAGAAGAGAGAAAGGAACAGAAAAAAACATTTGAAGTACTTAATGGCTAAAAATTTTCCAAAATTAATGACAGACGCCAAAACACAACACTAGGAATCTCAGAGAACACCAAGTAAGATAAATACAAAAAATACATACCTAGGAATATAATAGCCACACTGCAGAAAATCAGAGATAAAGGGAATATCTTGATAGAGGCCAAAACATCTTAACTATAGATGAACAAGGATAGGAATTATATCAGATTTTTCTACAGAAATCATGCCAGTTAAAAGAAAAGGAGTAAAATATTTTGTATTGAAGGAAGACAAGCACCAACCAAGAATTCTATAAAGAATAAAATTATCATTAAAAAGTGAAAGAAAAATAAAGACTTTCTCAGACAAAAATTGAAGGAATTTGTTGCCGGTAGACCTGCCTTGCAAGAAATATTAAATTATATAGCTCAGAAACTCTATCTATACAAATGAAGGAATAGCATCAGAAAAGGAATTAAACAAAGGTAAAATAAAATCGTTTATTTTTACCATTCTTAATTGATAAATGGATTTGTTTAAAATTCTAATAGCAACAATGTATTTGGTGATTATAGCTTATGAGTAAGTGAAATCAGTAACAGCAATATTACAAGGCATGGGAGGGAGTAATTGAGAACGCTTTGTTATAAGGTACCTGTACTACACATGAAGCAGCACAGTGTTACTTGAAAATGAACTTAGATTACTTGTAAATGTATATTGCAAACCCTAGGGCAAACACTAATTTTTTTCTGGGCCACGTAATGCACTGTAAAATAGAAGGAATAACAATCACACAAAATAAGCTCTCAGTTCACAATAAAATTAAACTAAAACAACAGAATGATAGCTGGAAATTCCCCAAATATTTGGAGATTATAAAACAGAGTATTAAATAACAGACCAGTCAAATAAGAAGTCTCAGGAGAAATTAGATATATTTGAACTAAATTAAAATGGAGAAAAAAATCAAAATTTGTAGGATACAGTGAAAGCAGCATTTCAAAGGAAACTTATAGCATTGAATGTGTATATTAGAAAAAAAAATACCTGAACTCAAAAAATCTAAGCTTCCACATTAGGAAACTAGAAAAAGAAGAGCAAATTAAATCCAAAGTAAGAAGAAGATACAAAATTACAAAAATTAGAGCAGAAATCAGTGATCTTGAAAACAAGAGATTGATACATAAAATCAATGAATCTAAGAGCTGTTTTTTTTTTTTTTAAAGATAAGTAAAATTTATAAACTTCTACCCAGGTTAATACCCCTGCCCTCCAAAATAAAAGAGAGAAGACACAAATTACTAATATTAGGAATGAAAGAGGGGTCATCACTACTGATCCTTTGGATATTAAAAGGATAATAAATAAATATTATAAACAACTCTTTGCCCACAAATAAACCAGATAAAATGAATCAATTTCTTGAAAGATACTGCTCTTCTGGGGACACAATTTGAGAAACCTTGCTTTAAATGAACTCAGATTGCCATGATGTTTAAATTTTTCTATCAGTTCTTTTTTAACAATCTTCATCCTTAATATTGAAATTCCATTTATCATTTCTCCTTTATCTTAAAGGAATAACAAAAGCAGACACCTACAACTGTATATCCATTTATTCATCCTTTGAACTTGTCTATCTGTGTCTCACTGAATACTGTGTAAGATGCAGAGGATTGTGTTGGCTAGGGATCATTTGGTAGCAGTGAGAAAAAAGTTTTAGTCAGCTGAAGTGGAAGGAGGAGTTTACTGGTGAGAATCAACCCATCTCACAGAATTTACAAGTAGCAAGTACTGCTGGGTCTGAGGAGGTTCTAAAACCAGGAGCTAAAAAGTTATTATGAATCTAGGTGTATTTGTGCTTATTGCTGTCTCTCCCCTTTTCTCTCTCTCTCTGGCACCACAGCTCCATATTACATCCCCTTCCTATTCAAGTCCCCAGTTGAGCTGACTGGAGTTATTTTCTAACAATTACAAGTGTCAGAGAGAGATAGTAAAATGCTCAATTTTGTCATCTGCGACCCAAACATCTGAGTTTTAGTCAGCCTCCAGGTGATTCAGATACATGCTAGAGTGTGAGAAACCTTGGGCCAGAGCAATTATCCAGGAAGGAGGCTTCTGAGAGTTGTTGGCAGCCAACATTGACTGCTACAGCTCGGAGATGAGTGCACCACAGGTGCACTCAATGGAAGACATCAGTGGCTTCCACTACAGGGTGCTAAGTGCCAGCTCCTCTCTTTTTATATTCACTTAGAAAATTTTACTCTAGGACACAAAAAATTCCAAGAGCAGAGGAGACAAGTGTCCTCTAGTGTGTCCTAAAATTGATAATAACCTTAAAATGTTATAGGTCAAATAGGAAAAGGACCACTGTAGAAGCAGAGTGTCTTATAGTATCTTAAGCATATTACACTTTACAATGGAAAAGTGCAGAGTACATTGGCCTTTGAACAGAGCAGTCAAATTCTACCACTGAATAGCATGGCCTCATGGGCTGAGTGCTTGTTAGACATGTGACCCCGTTGAAGCACTTCTAGTGAATGTGTTTGTAGAACAAGATAGATGGACACTGTCAAGACCCACATGTCCTCTCAAGGGGAACTTCAGAGTTCTGGGATAGGAAGCTCTTCATTCATGGATGAGGAAATCCATTTACACACAAAACCTCAGCACAAGGTTCATCAACAATTCTCTGCCACAAGAGAGATAACATTTCTTGGAAGATTTGGAAAAACAAATATCCTAAAATAATTTATTAAAGAAAATAGAAGATTTTTTGAGAAAATTGACTTAGTGTTCTATCTTACAAAAGATAGAGGAAAATATTGCCTTAATTCTTTCTAAAAAACTAATTCGAATATGTCACATGATATAAATTATAAACGAAGACTCAAACTATGTTTTTTTGGACTCTCCTATATAAACAATAGGACAAAATGTAATTCATTGGAGCCGTATCAGGAATCTTCACGGGGGCAAGTATGGTGGAAGGAATGGACACATCATTGAACCTACTTTGATGTGCAGAATCATTCTATCCTTTTATAGTGTGATCTAGCTCATGGGCCAAGGGAAACAATTCCCTTTTCTTTGTTATTATTCACAAGTTCTCCAGTAGGGTTTGCTACCAGATTCTGAAGTCTAATAAAATATTATCATGACTGGTTAAAAATAAATCACTGATGTCTACTGTAAAAAATTAGCTCATATAGTACCATTCTAGGAGGTACTATTAACAAAGTATAATTTAGTAAGTCCTGTATATTATGATAGATATAATTTACAAATTTGTACTCTAGTCACCACTAAATAAGCCTAATAACCAAACTTTCATAAAAGTAATATATAATTTTCTCTGATTAAATACATATTACAGAAGGCAAAAGCAGATTTTGCCAAAGTATATTCCTTTGACACTCTGAGTTGCTTATGATTTTCATAAATACTTTTATGCATTATATTGAGTTCCAGGTCCATGGCATATGTTTAACATTACATGTTGAAGAAATTCCAAGTTTACATTCAATAGTTAAAGTAAACAAATGCTTAGAAACACATAAAATTTTTATAAACTGTCACTACCTAACTGTCACCTGTCAATGTAAACATTTTAAAATTAACAGACATGTAATCACTGGCTGGAGTGATCACATGAAAATCATGGCCAGATAAACTTTGGGAAAATGAACATAAATGTTTCATGCAGATAAAAGAAGATAAAAAAGAAGATGGTCCATTACAATTTGGAGAGATCACAGCTGACCCCCTTGCTGCTTTGTGTGCTGCCTGGGCAGAAAAAAGAGAACCTTTCTGGAATCTGAAGAGGGAGAGGGGGTAGAATGGGTGTTCTGCCTGGGGTGGTCATCCTATGGTAATCTAAGAAAGTCTATGTGCCTGAATTGGCCAATATGTGTGACATAGTCCATGCATACATTATGCTGGCATGCCCAGAGTTGTCATGATCTAAGAGCCATCAATGTGTCTTGACTCTGGAGTATCAGATCAGTCATCTCCGACTGCTAGGTCATCCAGAAGGAAAAAGACAGTCAAATAGGTGTTTGGTAAGTGTATCAGCAATGCCTTTTTTCCAGCATCCTTTCCTACCTTGGAGTGGTTCTGCCCTTGCAGCCAGAATGTTGCCAAAAGCAGATGGCTGCTAGGGTGAGATGTTTTAGTAGCTCATCTTAGAATTCAAACTCCTGTTAATCAAGCAATATCCTTCTGTCTGGGTACATCTGAACTGTCTGCCATTCTCTTCTCCAGGCTAGTAGGCAGGGAATGGATATATGGAATGTAATGTAAGCCCTAAGTCATCTGGATAATAGGAATCTCTTTATCCTCAAACTCTCTTTCCCAAATGATCTATCTTAAAATTAGGGGCATGTGGATATTCTGTCCCCAGTAGTTACTCTTTGTCTCCTCTAGAATCTGAGTAAATCCAAGTCACAGTTTTACCAGTTGTTGATTGAACAACTCTTTTAACCCCTCTATGCCTTAAATAAATCATGTAAAGCAAGAACAGCAATAGGGATTTAATAGCAAAAAAATTTACAAGCCCAGCTTCACTATTTTCTAGCTGAGCGACCATGAGGAAGTTATTTAACTCCTCTGTGGCTGAATTTCTTTCTATGTAAAGCATGGATCATAATAGTTTCTATTTCATAGATTTGATATGAAAATTAAATGAATTAATACATGTATGTTACATAGAACAGACCTTGGCACATTGTAGACACTATATAAGTGCTTGCTATCATTACCGATACTATCATTATCATCATCATCATCATTATCATTATCATTATCATTGCATTTTTCATATCCAACTGAAGAGTTTTTCATGTCATCAGTGGATATCTCTGCCCTTATTTGTCAATGTGATCATGTAAAAATTATACCTAGGTTAAACTTTTTTTCTTATGGAATCTCTCTATGTCACCCAGGCTGGAGTGCAATGGTGCAGTATTGGCTCACTGCAACCTCCGCCTTCTAGGTTCAAGCAGTTCTCCTGCCTCAGCTTCCTGAGTAGCTGGAACTACAGGCACCTACCACCACACCCAGGTAATTTTGTATTTTTAGTACAGACGGGGTTTCATCATGTTGGCCAGGCTGGTCTTGAACTCCTGACCGCAAGTGATCTGCCTGGCTCAGCCTCCCAAAGTGCTGGGACTACAGGTCCAGGTTAAACTTACTTTTAAAAACTTACATAGATACAGAGATAAATAATAAAATATATAAGTAATAGTTGGATTGTGTTTCAGTGGCCTATTTTTTTCTCCCTTAAAATGTATGTGTTTTTAAAAATGTATAAGAGTATCATTGTTAATAAAAATATAAACTTAAAAAATGCTCATAGCTGACAAAGAGTAATAATGAACATCTGGAAAAGAGAAGTATTATTTAATCTGTGATAGCTGGACAATTGGCTAGCTTCTGTCAAAATAAATACCTAAAGAAAAAAATTTGGCCAGGCGTGGTGGCTCACACCTGTAATCCCAGCACTTTGGGAGGCCGAGGCGGGCTGATCATAAGGTCAGGAGATTGAGACCATCCTGGCTAACAGGGTGAAACCCCATCTCTACTAAAAAGACAAAAAATTAGTTGGGCGTGGTGACACATGCCTATAGTCCCAGCTACTTGGGAGGCTGAAGCAGGAGAATCACTTGCTGTGAGCTGAGATCAGGCCATTGCACTCCAGCCTGGGCGACAGAGTGAGACTCCATCTCAGAAAAAAAAAAAAAAGAAAAAAATTTAAATGTTTAGATATCAAATAACAAGAAAATAAAGGGAGAGACTTAACAAATTTCTGAATAAGGACAAATTTTAGAAGGTTAAAGTAACAGAAGAACTCATAACAACAATACTTTAGACAAGGCGAGACTATTAGAATGGTGGAGTGAGGAACTTGGTAGATCCTCTCTTTAATAAACACAACAAAATATCAGCAAAATCAACATTTTTGGAACTCCGGAAATTAACCAAAGGCTTACAATACTCTGAAGAGCAATTATATTCCAGAAAAACTACTGAACTTTGTGAGGTTTTAACTTGGCTTACTCCCATCCCCTTGTCCACAGAAATGCAGTTTAAAACCACAATAAGATACCATTCACGCTTACTAGAATGATTGCGATAATAATTAAGACAGATAATAACAAATATTGGTGAGGATGTGGAGAAACAGGCCTGGTGGGAATGTAAATTGGTGCAGCCACTTTGGACAATAGTTTGACAGTTTCTCAGAAAGATAAACATAAAATTATCTTTTGACCCAGCAATTCCACTCCTAAGCACCTACCAAATAGAACGTATTTTCACACAAAAACATATGTTGATAGTACCTTATTCATCATATCTAAAACCTGAAAAACTGCTAATCAACTAGATAGACAAAAATGGATGGAGAGACAAAATGTGGCATATTCATACAATAAAATATTATTCAGTAATAAAAACAATTGAAACATGTTATGTCAGGGATGAACTTCAAACATGATGCTACATGAAACAAGCCAAACAAAAGATACCACATATTGCATGATCCCATTTATAAGAGATATTCATAAAAGGCAAATTGTTAGAGAGGGAAAGTAGATTAATTATTGCCTGAGCTGGGAATGGGGAGGAGGATTAACTGTACATAAGGAGTGATCCTATTGAAAGGCTAAAAATCAGTTATAAAACTAATTTATGTGATGTTTACACCACTCATTAAAGTTACCAGTGATCATCAAACTATGTATTTGAAAAGGTGAATTTTATGATATGCAAAATACACTTCAATAAAGTTAACAATAACAAAAAAATGTTTTAAGCTAATTCCCTGTCCCATAAACCAGGGGATATTTTGCTGGGTGCATTCTGGGACCAATGGCCTAGAGTCCTGGTTACGCAAAGAGGCAGGATTTCAGTTGCCAATAATGTGCTGTGCCTGGCATGGACAGAGGAAAGAATTTATAAATCAGTGTCTGGTGGAGTCTTTGAATAAAAAGCCCATTAAAAGTGGCCTTTCTTTAAAAACAGAGTTCTGGGTGTAAAGTCAAATTACTGGATGACAGAGAGCCAAATATGTGTAAGAAGATTTAAAGCCAAATTTAGGAGGCAGAACAGGGACAAATTCTTAAAATAGCAGAGAGATAGCTGAGCGGCCTTGGACAGCTCCACATGCACTTTAGAAGAGTGTCATGTACACTGCCAGGCATAGTTCTTCTCTTAGATCTTAAGTAAGAATGTAAATGTTCAAGGACCAATAACCAAGTGAAAAACAAAGTAGAGCTTCGTTGTTCTAGACAAAAACCTTTTGTCACTGAAGCCATATTTGAGGAAAATTCAGATTATAAAACAGTTTTGTTTCTTCAATTGAATCCTTCATATTTTATCTTTCTCCTTCAATAGAGGGTAGGATATTCACTGTACAGTTCACAACTATTCATTAAGAATTATCAAGCAAGTATTATGCATTAAGTACTTGCACTTGGGATATGACAGTAATAAAACAGACCATAACTTTTTCCCTCATTGAGCTTGCATCCTCTCAGATAGAGAGTAACAAGAACATACAGATACAGATATCAAGTTAAGTCATATAGAGATGCTACAAAAAATATAAATAGGGAAGGGGCATGAGCAGCAAAACAGGAAAGGCATTGTGATTTGGGGGTGGTCAAGGAAATGTCAAAGAGAAGGTGGGACACTCTGGGAAGGGTCATCCCATTGGGCGAGGTAATCTCTGCAGTGGTTGACAACTGAACATGGCTTACCAAGAGCACTCCCAGCCACACTGGCAATGTCTTTCGTTAAAGAGAAATCCAAGTCCACCATGTGCTCCAATATTCTCAAACAATGAAATGACCAGAATAAGTTATTTACCTGTGATTTAGTTATTAATCTCCATGTATAGGTGGTTACACCCCATGATAGCAAACCCACATGAGGGAGTAACAGGAGTATAATACCTGATTGCTAAATTATTAGGTGTAGAAGATAGTATACGAATCCAAAAAATGTAACAAGAATGTAGTAGGAGAAATCATCAAAACGCAGACAGATTGCAACATGGGCATTTACCATCTCTTTAATTGCTAGGACTCATAAAATGTAGACACTATTATTGGTATACTGTCTCTTTTTATTCTCAAGTACTTTAGGGTACAAGTGAAAAATTGCAGTCACATACATATTTTTAAAGTTCTATTTACTTCAAGTCATTGCCAAATTCTCGTTATTTAGCATTTATTCACATTCTAATGCAAGACAATTTAAGCTAAATCACTATTATCACAAAGACTTTTCAAGAGTGTATATCTTCAGAAATAACAATAGCTAACATTTATTGAGCAATTTCTACATGTCAGGCATTATGTGGAACACTAAATGATTTATCTCTAATAAACCCATATAACAACTCGACCAAGAATAGTCTAGCATTAATTATCCTTATTAACGTATGAGGAACCTGAGGGTAAGGGAGCCTAAATGACCTGTCTAAGTTTACACAGCTACTAGATTGCACATCTAGAATCCAGTCTCAGCCATGGAATTAGTTGTAAAACTCTTAAGAGCTTTATTGCAAATAATCCTGGGGTTTTTTTTGTTTTGTTTTTTTAGATGGAGTCTCGCTCTGTCTCCCAGGCTGGAGTCCAGTGGCACGATCTCGGCTCACTGCAAGCTTCACCTGCCGGGTTCATGCCATTCTCCTGCCTCAGCCTCCTACAGGTGCCCACCACCATGCATTTTTTAGTAGAGACGGGGTTTCACTGTGTTAGCCAGGATGGTCTATTTTTTAGTAGAGATGGGGTTTCACTGTGTTAGCCAGAATGGTCTCGATCTCCTGACCTCATGATCCGCCTGCCTCGGCTGCCCAAAGTGCTGGGATTACAGGCGTGAGCCACCGTGCTGGGCAAAAGAATCCTGTTTGATGGCAACAGGAGATACACTCCTGATAAGGGCCGATTAGCAGAGATGACAGTCATATGTCAATGATCTGAGGAGCACTCCCCAGTCTAGCCTCAAGGCCCAACTGCAGTTCTTTACCTCAGATCTTGAATGGGACAGTCACCCACAATGAGATCATCCACTTTGGTGGTGGGAATTTAGAGAGCCAGGAAACTAAAGACTTAAACAATAACACGAGAGGTGATAATAATTTGGTGAAAACTAACAAAGAAATTCAGTTGCATATAATTTCACAGAAAAAAATTATGATCTTTAAAACATGCTGTGAGATAGGGTTAATTCTCTGAAGATATATACAAAAATCAGTCCAGCATTGGAGGAATGGAATGCAATGTTTAACAAAAGTAAATTGCTGAAAAGTTGTCATTACAAAGAAACTCTGAAGTGTGCAATTGCTTTAGCTAAAGCAGATGGAGTTAATCATGCCATGTTCAAGATTTTTTTTCACCTCCCCTTGAAATAATTAGCCACAAGACTATAAGTACATTTTTCATGTCAAATGGACAGTGGCTTCAAAGAAATTGGAGGACAGAACTCTAGGAGAGAGTGAGAAAAGAAGATTGACTGGATGCGCGAAAGACAAAATATCAACATTTTTTGTGTAATCACTGAACATGTGTCAGCAAGTATGAGGTCACTTTTTAACTGGGAACAATACAACCAAAATAGGTAGTTTGTGAAATAAGAGAAGCAATGAAGTGGAGCTCATCTTGCTGATCAACTCAAAGTCTTGCAGAATTTTTGGGGCAACATGGAATTTTAGTTAAATCTAAATTCAAACAACATGAGTTAAAGTAATGAAACTGCTAGAAAACTAATATTAAATATGATTCCTGAAAATGAAGAGCAAAAAACCTAATTCAAACCCTACTCAAATCAAACTTGATGACATGTCTTTTGGTCTGAACTGCACACTTGGCCTAATAGTGGCAAGGTTAGGTGTGTCAGGAGAACATTTATATTTTGGAGGGCCTAGTAGAAGCTCTCTTATTGAAGGCTATCAGCCTGGTATTAGTTTAGTTCATCCAAATGTCCATTATATGACTTCTGCCATGGTCATTTGAATCCAAATCTTTAGTAAGGAATGGTTAGTGAGTTTTATCCGATTCAGTTTGGTTGCTCCCAGATTCTAGTTATATAAGCAGAAAAATAGACATACTTCTGAGTTCGCCTTGCTAAAACTACTTACTGTCAAAACCTGTGCAGGGTATCACCAACCAGAAATAATCATCATCATCATAATTTTCTGGTCAAAGCGCTTTATATAGTAACTCTTGTGATTGTAATAATAGTACCCTGTGAGGTAGGTCCAATGAGGATAGCCTCATTTTACTAATGAGCAAGCAGAGGTGCAGAGAGGTTAAGTGACTTCACTACATCACACACTAGCGAGCAGCAGAGATGAGACTGAAACCCAGTTATCGCATCTTCAGAGTCTGTGCACTTAACCACAATAATATACCGTTGTGACAGCTACGTGGAAACCACTTTACTCTAATATGTGCAAATTCTCCCTCCTGGCTCTAACCACAGGCTTCTTACCCACTATTGCTGACAATTCTGTGGAGTATCTCTTTTTGCTTCTTCTCTAGGGTAATCCAAGTCAGCATTTATGAGAATGCCATAACTTACATGTAGCCTCAATGGAATCAAGTTTCTTTTCTTCAGTATTAGAGAACAGGGTCCTGGAAGGCCTAAACATAAAGTCAATGGAAATTTACCCCATTCAAAAATACAGCATCCTATATATCATAACATAAAAATGCTCAAAGGGACTATATCTAAGTTCTACTCATATAACTTGAAAGTAATGATTGAAAAATGTTTTGTAAAAACTCTCAAAAAAATGTTCTAAGCAGTTTTGGAATGCATAATTGATGTTTGTGGTACCCAGGGACAAATTAGTCATTCAGAACTTCAGAACGGAAGAAAAGCCCCATGAGTGTTTCTCCAAATATTATTTTACTCCTTTTTTTTCCTATTGTCCCTGTTTATTATAATGACCTGTCGGAATTTTTTGGATAGCACCAGCCTTTTGTCACATAGCTAAGCCCACTTGAGAAACACCCGAATGTTCTGGTGCTCCCTCGGTATCTACATCCAACCCTGAGCCTGGTCGGCAATGATACAAGGAGTTGTAAATCAGAGAAGTTAACTCAGTTCTGCTGTAATCTAGGGCTTCTCTCTTTTTGTATCCAGCAATAATACACTAGACACATGCCCGTAAGTCTTAGTCTGACTTTACAAGCTTAGTCACCCCTGTAGCAGTCTTCTAGGGAAGTCATATGTCTTCCCTTGCTTGCCCCTTTCCCAAAACGAAAATCAACCAGGGTTCTACCTTAGAATTTGAGTCTTGTAACCTAAGGATTTAAACTCCTGCCTATCCCAAACATTGATGAGCCCCAGAGAAACTGTGTTTCTAAACTCCATTTTGATAACTTTTTGCATTTCACTTCTTGGCAGAATATCCTGATGCTTACTATTGCTTCAACCACTACTTGCTTCCTATTGTCATTTATTTTTTAAAAACCCATAACCTTGCTGTATTGGAGTTCTTCTGATCCACAACTTGGTAGATGCCATCCTCCCCAACCATCCTGTCATGTACCCTACTCTATGGTAGGGCAGCTACTTATTTTTATCGTGGTCTTCATGTTCCTTGACAGTAACATTAGAGTTACCAAATCTATTTTAAGTCAAACTAGATTTTAAATTCCAAAGGGGCAGGGAGGTTTACTTTCTTTCTTTCTTTCTTTTTTATTTTTGTCTTATCATTTGTTAAATTCTTGTTGTACAGCACACTGGCAAATTACCTGGCATGTAGTGGACTCTCAAAAATATCTGTTGAATAATGAAAGGAAGGAAATGAAGAGGGAAGAATGAAAGGATAGATGTGAAGCTTTAAAAACTAGAACTCATTCAAGATAGAACTCATTCAAGAAGTAGTAATGAAAGATAAAGTCCTATTACAATTCCTGGTTTCTGAATTAAAAAAAAATACTACATTTTGGCAAGCAACTTAATCTGTTAGTGATGACATTCAGGTCAATGGTCACTGACAATGTAATAATAATTAAGATTTAAATATTTTGGTGCTATTAATTTTATTTAGAAACTAATGGTAACACTTAGATCTCTGATACTAAGAATAATAAATGCTGCATGGTGAGCAGGAAGAACATGAAGTCATACATTTTTCTGTTCCAACTCAGCTTAAGCTCTTGCTAATTGTGTGAACATGGATAAGTAAATTAAGCTCTGGAAGATTTACTTTCTTCATTATAAAAGGGGAATAGTACTTCTTATGTAGGTTTGAATATGTTACCAATATTTGCCTCTAGGGGCAAGGTAGAATATTTTATTTAAGTGTTAGAGGGGAAAAAAAGGAATAATGTTATTAAGAAAGTTTAGTCACTTGAAGAGATGTAAAAGTTTGTATAACATCATTTTGTATGTTAATTTATAAATAAAAAAATAATAAAAGTATATTTTTCCACAAAAGCTACCATGAATTATTTCTGTGTTGTGGGTTTATCACATTTTCTTTGTTAAACACTTGTATTTATCAATATATATTATACTCACGAATTGAAAACACATAGATATAAGGAAAAAGGGAATTTAATATGTGTTAGATCAATGTTTTTAGCACATTTGTTTTCCTGAATAGGAATAACTGATAGATAAAAACTTGCCCAAATTAGTATATTTGTTTTAATGTTATTTTAAAATCAATTAGTAGTATTTTAAATGAAGTGTGACAGAAGATAGTTTTCACTATCTGTATTTTCTAATTCTGGATTTTAAACTAATCAATAATATTGATAATGAAGCACATACATTTTTCTTTTTTTTTTTTTTCTTTTTTAAGATGGAGTCTTGTTCTGTCGCCCAGGCTGGAGTGCAGTGGCGTGATCTCGGCTCACTGCAAGCTCCGCCTCCCGAGTTCATGCAATTCTCCTGCCTCAGCCTCCCGAGTAGCTGGGATTACAGGTGTCCGGCACCACGCCTGGCTAACTTTTTTTTTTTTTTGTATTTTTAGTAGAGACAGGGTTTCACTGTGTTAGCCAGGATGGTGTTGATCTCCTGACCTCGTGATCCGCCCATCTCGGCCTCCCAAAGTACTAGGATTACAGGCGTGAGCCACTAAATTTTTCTTTTGGTAAGAGAAAATATACTACTTTACTAAGTATAGAAGATATAACAAACTTTGAGAGTAGTTTTGGTTGCTTTGAAGAGCTAGTTGTTGATCACAATAGTGGTTCATAAAAAGAAACATGGATGCAATGTAGCTTATATTTTCATGATTCAAGATCTTCCTAAAATATTGTGTAGTTTGGCCTACTAGTTGCATTGGTCTATTTCACTTATCCTCATGGCAAGCAAGGTAATGAAATGGGATATTACTTAAGCCAAGTAATTTTATTGGAAATACTACAGTTCAATGGTTGTTGAATCTTTCCAGGACAAGTCAACATACACCTTAACTTACAAATATCCAAAGTTCTGACCTTTTGATTTTTCATAAATTTTTCTTTGCTGACATGAGTTATTCTTCCCACCCTTTTCCAGTTAGTAATTTGGATTCTTTCCTGAAGAGGATTTTTCCATGCACACCACATAAAGCTATCCATCAACTTCTTCCCATGCTTAAGTTTTTATTCATCTTAACCAACACCAATTTTTGTTGGCAACAAATCAGAAAGTTAGGGAAACTACAAATGGAAAAGATACAACATGTCAACCAGTATAACATCGTACAAACAGGATTCCTTCTTAAAGTTTACTTATACTTTATTTTATTATACCTGACATCACCACAATAGCATCATTATTCTTTAATCACAGAGTAAGAATATTTGCCTTGCTTAATGTTTAATATAACATTCAGTTTTATGTTTTCTTCCTTCCCAGAGTTGGAGGAAAAAATGAAGAGAAATATTTTGGCTGCATAATTCTCCTCCCATCCCTTCCTATGCCAAGTCTTTTCTTTTTAGTTCTGAACTATTAACTCTTAGTGCAGAGAGCATTACTAGCTAAAAGGGATTTTCCTCAGAAGGAAGAAAAAGGAACAAAATATTTTGTCATTTACTGGAAAGGGGATAAAAGAAAGTTACCCAAACTGTGTTCCTCTCTCCTTAAAGATGGCCAACACCATGATCCTCCTTATTATCTTTTACCTCCCTACAAACTTTCTTGTTAATGACTGTCACTTCTCAATGATTTAGCAAATACACAAGCAGTTCATAGTATATAAACAAACAGTATAGTATATGAACAAGCAGTTCATAGTATATAGTGTATTGTTCTAAGAGCAGGATTTACAAAATTAAAATTCTGTAATCTCAATCCTCCAGTTGATGCGGACACAAATGAGAAACAGGTACTATGTAAAAAGCATTTTAAAGAACAATGCACACGGTGCAATGGACATATGAAAAGGCTGGGTGTGGTGGCTGTAATCCCAGCACATTGGGAGGCCAAGGCGGGTGGATCACCTGAGGTCAGGAGTTCAAGACCAGCCTGGCCAACATGGTAAAACCCCGTCTCTACTAAAAATACAAAATTTGCTGGATGTGGTGGCATGTGCCTGTAATCACAGCTACTCCGAAGGCTGAGGGAGGAGAATCGCTTAGAACCTGAGTGGCAGAGGTTGCAGTGAGCCGATATTGCACCATTGCACTCCAGCCTAGGAGACAGAGCAAGACTCTGTCTCCAAAATAAGAAGAAGAAGAAGAAGGAGAAGAGAAGGAAAAGGAGAAGGAGAAGGAGAAGGAGCAGAAGAAGAAGAAGAAGAAGGAGAAGGAGAGGGAGAAGGAGAAGGAGAAGGAGAAGGAGAAGAAGAAGAAGAAGAAGAAGAAGAAGAAGAAGAAGAAGAAGAAGAAGAAGAAGAAGAAAGAAGAAGAAGAAGAAGAGGCAGCATTAATTCTCTGAGAGTATAAAAAGGATGCAGTAAAAGAGGACTTGAGGTTTGGCATGAGTAATGACTTGAAAAAAATGACTAGAAGGAACTCATCAGTGGAGCTGCCAAACCAATGAATGCAGTATGCAAAAAATAGATGGTGTGAGTGAGTGTGGCATGTTTGGCAAGCAGTGCTAAGCCATAAAATGAATATCATAAGATCTTTGATTCATATTCAGAAAAAATTAATCTGGAACTATGGAGAGCTAAAATAATAAATGCAACCTCAATAAAGTTTGCATTTCTAAAAGTTTATTCATCTTATTGTTTCAGATCTTTGGCAAAGATAGAATCTAAAATATTTAATTAACTCTAGATGATTGGTGATTGGTGACCATATCTAATATGAAAAAGAAAGGCAAGAGAAGCACTTCTTTTTTTTTTTTTTTTTTTTTTGAGACGGAGTCTCACTCTGTCGCCCAGGTTGGAGTGCAGTGGCGCAGTCTCGGCTCACTGCAAGCTCCGCCTCCCAGGTTTACGCCATTCTCCTGCCTCAGCCTCTCCGAGTAGCTGAGACTACAGGCGCCCGCCACCACGCCCGGCTAATTTTTTTGTATTTTTAGTAGAGACGGGGTTTCACTGTGGTCTCGATCTCCTGACCTCGTGATCCGCCCGCCTCAGCCTCCCAAAGTGCTGGGATTACAAGCGTGAGCCACCGCGCCCGGCCGGAGAAGCACTTCTGAAATGGTGAGGAGAGTACCTCTAAAAATTCTTTATTTCATAAAAAGAATTACAACAAAGACAATCAAAATAAACGTTTACAGAATTCTGAAAATTAAACAAAGGCTTACAACAATACCACTAGGGGAACTTATTTAAGGAAAACGGCTGAATCTCATTAAGAACAAAGAACTCTGACATTTTAGCCTATTCTCATCCCTCTTTCTCCAACTCTGTGGTAGCCTTAAAAACCAATACCCTTGTAACCATGGTACCTGTGAAAACCAGCAGTCTCCCAGCCAATGTAGATAACAGAAATGGTTGGAAGCACCCCACATAACCTGTACCACTAAAAATTGCCACTATTTGACTAGTCTGGCAGCCTCCTAGAAAAGCTTTGATCTTAGGGCTTGTGTTTACTTGAGATGACTAAAAGATTGCTATGTGTGAACAGTTTTATTGCCAAGTTGTCTGTTGGAAACAATCAGTGACAAATGTTTAATGTTGTATTGACCTGAGCTTGTCATACCAGTTGGGTTACCAAAGGCTGATGAAAATACTTAGAAGAAATTTGGAATGAAATGTCCATGGGGGCTTTGAAAGCTCCAACATATTCCTGGGAATCTAGAAGGCCATGTCCATGTGCAGGGCTATGTGCATGACCAGAAAAGACCTTACAGACCTTATTCTCTCACTTCTTATTTTGAGGCTTTACAAATCAGGAAATAAAGACTTAGGCAGAGTTATAAAATGCCTGTCAAGACATTAAGAGCATGTCCCAACACACACACACACACACACACACACACACACACACACACACACACAAACACACACACACACCCTTGGCAAAGGCTGAGAGATTCATTTGTTTCATGCATTTAATGAAATCCCTGTCCAACCATGAGCTGACTAGTGCACTAACTGAGCAGAGACTTCAGTGGCCACATATGACAAAGAATACACGCTTTACAGAATTAGTTCAGGAAAGCCAATAAATAAATAGCAACAAAAACAAACAAGGGACAGGGGTAGTGGTTGGTTTTAAGAGATCTCACATTATATTATCTACAACATTCAATTAATAACATAAAAGAAAATGAGACATGCAACGAAGCAGGAAATTATTGTCTATACATAGGACAAAAAAAAGCAGCCTACAGAAAGTGTCCCTGAGGAAACCATAAACATGAGACTTACTAGGCAAGAACTTTAAATAAGCTGTTATAAATATGCTTAAACAACTAAAAAATCTGTGTCTAAAGAGCTAAAAGAAAATGTGAAAATGACAACTCGTCAACAGGAGAATATCAACAAAGTGTTAGAATTTAGTTTTAAAAATTAAGAAAAATTATGCAATTGAAAAGTACAACAAATGCATTGGAAAATTCACTAGAGTCCAAAAGAAAATTTAAATTTACAGAAGAAAGACTCAAAAAGCTTAGAGAATGTCCGTTGAGATTATCCAGTGTGAGGAATAGACAGAAAAAAAAAGGAGGAAAATGAACAGAGCCTCAGCATCCTGTGGGACACCATCAAGCAAAGGAATGTACTCATTGTATTCATTTTCTGTTGCTGCTATGATAAGTTATGTCAAATTTAGTGACTTCAAATCACACAAATTTATTATTTTACAGTTGTAGGGGTCAGAAGTCTCACTGGGCTATAGCCAAGGTGTCTATTGGACGGTATTCCTCATGCAGACTTTAGGGTAGAATCTGTTTTTTGTCTTTTCCAGATTTTAGAGGCTGCCTGAAATCTCTGGCTAGTGGGTAAACATCAGATTGACCTCTGTTTCTGTCATAACATCTCTGACTCTGACCCTTCTGTTTCCCTTTTACACTTTCAAAGACTCTTGTGATTATATGGTGCTCACGTAAATAATTCAGAATAACCACCACATTTTAAGACTCTTAATCTTATTTGTAAAGCATCTTTTGCCAAGTTAATTAACATATACACACCCTCTGGGGATTAGAACATGAAAGTTTTTTGAGGAGTAATTATTCTGTCTACTTCGTACATAATGTTCCTAAAAGAGAGAAGAGAGAGTAAAGGGCAGAAAGGGTATTTGAAAAAATTGTGGTGGTACGCGTCCCAAGTTCAAAGAAAAATGTTAATATGCAATTAAATAATCTTAATAAACTTGAAGTAATATGTATATGTAGACACATGGTAGTTAAAAGCGAGACTTTCAAAAGCTGCAAAAGGAAAGTGACTCATAATGTACAAGGAAACCTCAATAAGTTTAATAGCTGGCCTTTTATCAGAAACCATGAAGACTAAAAGGCAATGAAATGACTTCTTCAAGGTGCTGAAAGAAAAAACACTGTTAAACAAGGTTTATTTATATACCAAAAGCATCCTTCAAAAACAAAGAAAAAATTAACACATTCTCAAATACCAAAACATGGAGACTTCATCATTAGTAGACTTGCCCTACAAGAAATACTAAAGAGAGTTTGTGAGGCTGAAATAAAAGGACGCTAGACAATAAAGTGCTTCAACATGAATAAATTAAAGCACTGGTAAAGGTGACAACATAGATTAAATAAAAGTGACAGTGTACGCTTTTTTTGTTTGTAAATCTTTTCTTCTATTGGATATAAAAGATAAGGGCATAAATTAATAATTATAAAACTGTGTTGATAAGGTTATAATGTATAAAGACGTAATTTTTAAGACATTTGTAGCATAAAGGCAGGGGAAAACATAGAGCTATATGAGAGCAAAGCTTTTATATAATATTAAAATTAAATTAATATTAATCTGAATTATATAATTTAAGACGCTAATCTTTAGGGCAGTCACTCAGGGAATAAGTCCAAAAATAACAATAAAATAAGATTTTTAAAATTATATATTAGAAAATATCTCATTAACAAAAAAGAAAGCAGATATAGAGAAACAGGAACAAAAACAAAAATGCAAAAAACTACACAAGACATATAGAAAACAAATAACAAAATGATAGATGTAAATTTAATTCATCACTAATTGTATTAAATATGGACTAAGCTCTCCATTAGAAAAATAGAAATTTATAGAATGGATTTTTTAAAAATATTTTATACAAAAGACACATCGTACATTCAAAGATCAAAAATAGGCTGAAAGTAAAGTGATCAAAAAATATATACCACATAAACAGTAAACACAAAAGAGCTCAGAGTTATTTTAAAATCGGACAAAATATTATTTAAGAAAAAAGTGTTACTAAAGACATACCAAAGTATTGTATACCGATGAAAGAGTCAATTCATCAGGATAAAACAATTACAAACGTATTTCCATTTAAGAAAAAGACCCCAAGTATATGAAACAAAAACTGACAAAATGAAAGGAAGAGATAAACAATTCAACAATAATGGATAGATACTGCAATACCACTTTTAAAAAGGGATAGAATTAGTAGGCAGGGCATCCAAAAATAAAAAAAAAAAAAGACTTGAACAAGACTATAAACCAACCAGACATAACAGACATCTATTAAATATTCAGATCAGTAACATCAGAATACACATTTTCTCTAGTGCACATGCAGAATAGACAATATGTTAGGTCCTTAAAAAGTCTTCATAAACTTAATGATTGAAACTAGACCAATGAACAAAATTATATATGAATAACTTAAAGAGTTTTTGAAAATGTACGAAGTTGGGAAAATTATACAACATATTCCTAAATAACCCATGAATCATAGAAGTCAGAAGCAAAAATAGAAAATACTTTGAGATTAATGAAAAGGAAAACACAATATACCAAAACTTGTAAGATGTGTGTAAAACAGTTTATAGAGGTAAATTTATACCAGTAAAAGTCTATACCAAAAAGAAAAAAATTCTAAAATCAAGAACCTAACCTTCCAGCTAAAGAAAATAGAAGAAGGAATCAAACTAAATTTAATGCCCATAGAAAGAAGAAAATAATATAGATTAGAGCAGAAATAAACGATATTGGTAATAGAAAAAAAGTAGAGAAAATCAACAAAGCCAAAAGTTGATTCTTGGAAAAAATAGAAAGTATTGACAAACTAGATGGATGAAGAAAAAAAAAAAAGAAGAGTCAAATTGTTAAAATCAGGAATAAAAGTCCACATCACTAGTGACCTCACAAACCAAAAGAAGACTAAACAAGGAAGACAAAATGACAAGGCAAAGGTATAATAAGGAAAGAAAACTAGATAATACTATCTCTTATGAATGAAGATGTAAAAATCCTAAATACAAATCCATCAACAACAAAAATGAGTACACATCATGACCAAGTGTGATTTATCCCAAAATGGAAAGTTGACTTAACACATGAAAATAATTCAGTTTAATATATCATATTAAAAGGACAAAGAATAAAAACTACATGGTCATCTCAATAGACACAGAGCAGAAAAGGCATTTCGCAAAATCTAAAACTCTTTCATGATGAAAAAAATTACAAAACACAGGGAATAGAAGAGACCTACTACAATGTGGTAAAAAGTATCTATTAAAAATGCATTTATTCTTGCCACTTCTATTCAACATTTTACTGAAGGTTCTACACAGGGAAATTAGGAAGGAAAAAAAATGAAATTGGCTGGGTGCAATGGCTCACACCTATAATCCAAGCACTTTGAGAGGCCACGGCGGGTGAATCATTTGAGGTCAAGAGTTTGAGACCAGCCTGACCAACACAGTAAAAACCCATCTTAACTAAAAATGTCAGAATTAGCCAGGCTGGGCGTGGTGGTGGATGCCTGTAATCCCAGCTACGTGGGAGGCTAAGGCAGGAGAATTGCTTGAACCTGGGAGGCAGAGGTTGCAGTAAGCCAAGATCATGCCACTGCACTTCAGTCTGGGTGACAGAGTGAGACTCTGTCTCAAAAAAATACATACATACATACATAAAATAGAATAATAAAATAAAACTCATCTTGATTGGAAGGGAAGAAATAAACTACCTCTATTTGGAGATCTCATGATCTTGAATGTTAAAACTCATAAGAAATTTCCTGTCTCTCCCTAAAAAAACTTTTGGAACTAATGAACAAGTTCAACAAGATTGCAGGATATAAGAACAATATAGAAAGAATCAATTGTTTTCCTATATACTGCCAAAGGATACCCAAAAATGAAATTAAGAAAACAATTTTATTTACATTTAGTATCAAAATAATACTTGGCAATTGTCTGAATCAGTTTGGTGTTACTACAACAGAACAATGAGGCTGCATACTTTATTAAAGAGTTTTGCCGGGCGCGGTGGTTCACACCTGTAAACCCAGCACTTTGGAAGGCTGAGGTGAGTGGATCACGAGGTCAGGAGTTCAAGACCAGCCTGGCCAACATGGTGAAACCCCGTCTCTACTAAAAATACAAAAATTAGCTGGGCGTGGTGGTGCTTGCCTGTAACCCTAGCTACTCAGAAGGCTGAGGCAGGATAATTGCTTGAACCAGGACCCAGGAGGCGGAGGTAGCAGTGAGCAGAGATTGTGCCACTGCACTCCAGCCTGGGCTACAGAGCAAGACTCTGTCCCCCTTCACAAAAAAAAATAAAAAAAAAAAAAAGTTTTATTTGGCTCATGATCCTAGTGGCTGGAAGGTTTAAGATTGGGATTCTATATCTGGTGACTCAGGCCGTTTCAACTCCTACTGGAAAGTGGAAGGGGCATTTGTAAAGAGAATGCCTTGGGAGAGAGAAAGCAAAAGAAAGAAACTGAGGAAGCCAGATTGCTTTTGAAAACCTGCTCTCATACAAATTAACACATCCCTGAGAGTGAGGACACATTCTGTGGGAGGGCACTAATCTATTTATGAGGGATCTCCCCATGACCCAAACTCCTCCCACTAGACTTCACCTCTAAATCTGCCACATTCACATTTCAACATGAGTTTTGGTTGAGATAAACAATATCCAAATCATAGCAGTAATAAAATTTCACAAAAGAAGTTCAATTCTTGTACACTGAATACTGCAAAGCATTGCTGAAAGAAACCAAAGAATTCCTAAGTAAATAGAAATAAAAGTTCATGGACTGGAAAAATTTAATATTGCCAAAATGATAGTGCTTCTCAAATTAATCTACAAATTCAACATAATCCCCATACAAATTCCAGTTGCCTTTTTTAAATAAATTGAGAAACCGATCCCAAAATGTCTATGAAAAGGCATGGACCCAGTGAACTAAAACAATCTTGAAATTCAAACACAAAGTTGTAGGACTCATACTTCCTGATTGCAAAACTTACATCTGCAATATTTAAGACTATGTGGTACTAAGATAAGTCTAGACATGTAGATAAATGGAATATAATTAAAAGTCCAGAAATAAGCCCTTACACTTATTGTCAGTTTATTTTAGACAAAGGTGCCAATATGGAGGGAAAATAGCTTTTTTAAGTTTTCCATCATTTTTTGCAAGTGCATAGATTTTTGCAAAAGAGTAAATTTAGACTCCTTCCTCACATCATATACAAAACTTAACTCGAAATGGACAATAGACCTAAATGTAAGGGCTAAAACAGCAAAACATTTAGAAGATAACACAGGACTCAATTTTTGTCACCTTGAATTAAACAATAGTTTCTTAAATATAACAATAGGCTGGGCATGGTGGCTCATGCCTGTAACCCCAGCACTCTGGAAGGCCAAGATGGGCAGATTGCTTTGAGCTCAGGAGCTTGAGACCAGCCTGAGCAACATGGTGAAACCCTGTCTCTACAAAAAATACAAAAATCAGCTGGGTGCGGTGGCTCACTCCTGTAATCCCAACACTGTGGGAGGCTGAGGCAGGCAGATCACCTGTCAGGAGCTCAAGACCAGCCTGGACAACGTGGTGAAACCCCGTCTCTACTAAAAATACAAAAAATTAGCTGGCATGGTGGTGCGCGCCTGTAGTCCCAGCTACTCAGGAGACTGAGGCAGGAGAATCACTTGAACCACGGGGCAAGTGGTTGCAGTCAACCGAGATCGCATCACTGCACTCCAGCCTGAGCAACAGAGCAAGACCCAGTCTCAAACAAACAAACAAAGAAAACAAACAAACAAACAAACAAAAACTATGATGAAGGTAAGTGTGCTCTGGAGTTACTTTAAAATGTCAAGCCTCAGAAATACCAAGCACAACATCGCTGAAGATGTGGAGAAATTGGAACCCTCATTTATTGTTGGGAATATAAAATAGCTCAGATATTTTGGAAAAACAATGGCAGTTCCTAAAAATGTTAAGCAAAGTTACCATATGATCCAGCAATTCCAATCCTAGATATGTGCCTGTTATGGAGTGAGTTGTAAATAATTCACTGCCACCAGAAGCCCAGAGTGCACAAACCTGAGGAGCAAAACAATCTCTTCCTTGGTTCCACAGGTTGCAACGCCTCTTTGGTTTCTGCAGGCAAGGCTGCCCAGCCCAGGGCTTCAGGGGACAATCTGCAGGTTATGGAAGGTGAGATTACCACCTAGGGTTGAGGGTGTGGGACTGTCACCCCTTTGGGCCCTGAAGGTGGGGTTGCCATTCCAGTGGGCCTGCAAATTTGGCCCAGATGGCACAGCATTTAGACAAAGAGAATTTTTCTCCAGCCTTAAGATCTAATGGAATTTGTTTAGCTAAATTTTGGATTTGCTTGGGATTCACTACCTCTTTCATCTTTACAATGTCTTCCTTTTGGAATGGTTTTTCTATTCTTTTTCACCAAGCATTTTGGCCGCACATAACTTGTCTGGTTTTGCAGATTCAGAATTAGAGAAAAAATTCATCTCAGGAAGAATCTATCTTGAGTCTCACTCATACTTGATTTAGACAATGTTTAAATGAGACTTTGGACTTGGAGTTAATGCTGAAATGAGCTAGGACTTTTGGGGGCTGTTGGGCTGGGATGAATATACTTTACATGTGAGAAGGAAATAAATTTTGGGGGCAAAGGGCAGAATGTTACGGACTGAATTGTATCTCCTTTCAAATCCTCTATGGATTTGCCTATTCTAGACATTTCATGTAAATGACATCATATAATACATGATGTTTTCTGATTGACATCATTTAGAACAATGTGTTCGATTCATCCATATTGAAACATGTATCTGTACTTTATTCATTTTTGCTGAGATATTCCATTGAGTAAATATATCACTTTTGTCCATTCATCATTAATGAACAATTGGGTTGTTTCTACTTTTTTGGCTATTTTGAATAATGCTGTTATAAACATTAGTGTACAAGTTATTATCAGACATATATTTTTATTTTTAGGGGAAATATAATTAGGAGTAGAATTTTTGGTCATATAATAACTCCAGATTTAGATTTTTGAGAAACCACAAAACTATTTTCTAAAGTGTACCTACAGCTTTTCATCATCCCATGAGAAATGTATGAGCTGCAATTTGTTATTGTCCATCCTCTTTATTTAGCCATCATAGTAGTATGAAGTGGTATCTCTTTATGCTTTTGATTTGCATTTTCCTAAAACTAATAATGTTGAGTGTCTTTTCATATAGAGACAGGGTTTCACCATATTGGCCAGGCTGGTCTTGAACTCCTGACCTCATGATCTGCCCTCCTCGGACTCCCAAGTGCTGGGATTACAGGAGTGAGCCACCACGCCCAGCCCTCATCATAGTTTTAATCACAACTTCTTTCATTCTTTCTTCTGCCCCCAACTTCTTTCATTCTTTCTTCTGCCCCGTGATGATTCCTTTGCTTTTCTCTATCATTCCATCTTATCAAACTCCTGCCAGCACATTCCCAGAAGGCAACACACACAAAGGAACTTGTGAGGCTTTTTAGGATTTTTTTTTTTAATACTTTTGTTTTAGTACTATGACATTTGCCATCACTTAGTCAATTTGGTTTTGCAAGGCAAGCTCTCTGAAGCTGGTTAATTTTGCTTAGATACCCTTTCTACAGTTTTCTTCCAGACAGTTTCTGGGTGCCTGGAGTTCAGCTGCAGTGAGTCTCAGGCAAGGACTGTCTAGTGGCAGAACATTTACACATGAGGATAAAACTAAATTTTAAAAAAAATCAATATAACTAATTAATGTAATAGCATAAATTATATATGCTCTTGGTAATTAGTTATGTTTACATAGCAAATTAACTCATGATCTTAAAACAAATTTATGCCCTTCCAATAACCTCTCCAATGTGGAAGAAGTCTAAATACTGATGGAAAAATAAATGAGGTAAAATAAATATTTTTTATTCAGTTAACTGTGAATTTTCTTAATAACCCAAGTAAAACTAGTGCTTCTGGTTTCCAGCTGTGTAGTTCCTGTCTGTAATTTTTTTTTAAATGACTTTTTTCGTTCACAGTGGTCACATAAACCTGGGATATCCTCTTTAACTTTAAATTGCAGATTATCAGTATCAGGCTGGAATTAAGTCATAAAAGATTATTGACTGATTCATTAGGGCTGATGTTGTAATGTTTCTTCAACTCATAAAATGCATTTACTATGAAGCCAGAGATTCAGAGATTTTTTGATACACAGATTTTTCCATGGTAACAGAGATGATCTTGTCATTTTGTAATTTACTAGACTGAAGTAAGGCCCAGGCCAAGCACGTGTTCAAAAAAATTGGCGGATGCTCACAGCATGCAGAACAAATTCCAGCCCAAAAGTAAAGGCATTACAAATGCCTAAAATTACAATCTTTATCTCTAAGGCAGGTGTTTCAAAACTGGAGTCGTCCCAATTTTTTTTTCCTTCTTGGTTATTGTTTTACTACAAGAATTTGAAAAGGATATTGAAGATAAAGCAGGTGTTAGATAAGATTCCTCACCAGGAATGACTCATCAAGAACCAATCAGGGATTTTCTATCTGTGAACATGACCAGGGTGGTGGCTTGGCTATGGCTATGAAAATTCCCTTCAATTCAAAAGAAACAAATGTTTTTAAACAAAAGTTTGAAATAATCCCCACATTAAGGAAAAAAAGAATCTCCATAGTCACTTGCACTAATTAGATTCCAATGAATCTGTTACCGTGTGAACATAAAGTGAGCAGTTCTGACTTTGTCTATTACATTATGGTGTATTAGATCCTTAAAATTTTAAATTTTATTAGATGATACACTAAATATCTTAGTACATTTAAATAAAATATCAAAACAAATTATTAAACCAAAATATATTAATCAAAAGAATGCATCAGTAGCAAAAGGGAACAAATATAGAGTTTAAGATATTCAACACTGGAGTCTTCCAGAACTATGCTAAGTTATTTTTCCTTGGAATAAAACTGATTAATAGATAATATCAAGACAGAGGTTCATTGGCCCCTTTGTCATTCACCTCCGCTGGGAATTATGGCAAGGAACAGTTGCCCTTGTTAACCTGTGAACATTTTTCACTCTCTTAGGTCATTGACTCTAGCTCAGGGGTCCAATTTTCCTTTCATTCATTAAGCACATTAGGAAGCAGAGTTCCTAACCCTTTCCAGTCTAAATGTGGAACAATCACATCCCCTCACAATCCACTGCCAGCGTGCTGGGACCTTTACGTTTCACTGTGCTCTCGCAGTGACGCAAGTTTCTAACAATTGAAGGATATTAACTCAAAAACTTGTTTTCTAATTGGAGGAGCTCAAGGGATTTCAAATAAATGAACTTGTATAAACTGGAAGCTGATACATGTGCCTTTCCAATTATTTTTTTGTTCAAATTAGAGGAGAGGGCATTGCTAATCTCAGAAAGCAGATTTCAGAAATTATTTTAGCTATGAAGCCAACTCTGAATAACAAAACTGAGCAGTTATGAATTGTTTAGATAACTGAAAAGATATAATCATGTCTCTCATGTTAGTAAAGATACCATATATTCAGAACAATGTCATTTTATTACTTAAATATGTGCATATTATTAATCCATTGGATTACTTTTATTTCACCAATAAGAAGCAAAGAAAATGTCCAACTGAATATTAGATGTTTGCTAGACCTTTCTACTTTCCTCTAATTTATGTAAGCTAACTGTGAATTTTTTGAAACACAAAGTGTTTATTTGTAATAATTATGATCAAAATATTGTCTCTATTAGTAAACAATTTACTAATAAATCTATATTGTTAGCATCATCAGGGAACAACTTCCCACACTGTTTAAGTTAAGCACATCACCTTCAAGAGACTGAAATGAATGTGTCCAGCAGGCTTTCAAGGAACTTTCAAACTGTGCACTGCCATGTTGAGTTAAAAAAATTTGATTTGGAAGAATGATAGGGAAATCCTCAGTGTTCTTTTTCATTTTCTATATCTCACAAGAGTGATAGAGAGAGAGAGAGAATATGTATTTGAGAAAAAGAGAGAGAGAGGGAGAGACTAAGTATCTGAGAGAGAGAGAGAGACAAAGAGAGACAGAGAATATGTATCTGAGAGAGAGAGACAGAGACAGAGAGAGAGAAGGTAGGGGCTCATATAATTAAATCTCTATTCAGATAATATTAGATACTTCTTATAAAGGATGAGATTTAGGCCTCTTCTTAAAATCTATAATTGATCTTCACAAGGGAAAATTTTCATTAAGAAAATATTTTATTTTATTTTTAATGTAAAATTATATGTTAATACATAAATCTATCAGAAAATTTGATATTAAAAAGCTGCCAGCTCTCACCAGCACACACACACACACACACACACACACACACACACACACACACACAAAATATCTCCAATGGCAAAATAATATTTCATACTTAAAAATTTTTTTCACTCACCTCCTAAAATTAAGACACTCGCTGGTCCAGTTGGTAAAGTGTGCATATTTGGGTATAAGATTGTAATCATTAGCTACTCATTTAAATATGGTGTTCAAGTTACAGAAGTGATTCATGAAGACACAGGTGTTGTATAATATTTATACAATACATAACACAACGAGGCCACTAGTTCTGCAATATATATTACCAGTAGCAAAAATTTTTGAAAAAAGTGACTATATTTTTTATTCTCTTATGTGTTGTACAAATATTTATTTTGTAATGTATGACAAATGACCAATTTACAATTTCAACAAAATCATATGAGATCCCCATTTTCCAATAAGTGTAACGAGATGCAATGTTATCCTTCAAACCAAATTTTTAAAATGTTATGGATAAAACATAACATTTTCTTGCTTTTTTATTTGCCTTTCTGTTGATACTAATTTGAGCATATTTGAAGACATTTTTAAACTACTTATGTTACTACTACTTACATTATTTTAAACTACTTTTAAATACCTCTGTATGTTTTACTTGTATATTTTAGGTGATTTTTATTTTTATATTTTGTTTTACCAGAACTTTTTATACAGTCTCCCCCAGGGTAGTTACATTGAATAGTTTATTTGGTCAAGTTATATTTACTAAAGATGCTTCTTGTAACTAAAGCTAGTTATTATTTTTTGTCCTAGGAAAACAATAATAAGACATCCCATTAAGGGCAACAGAATTAGAATAAGTAAATGAATTAATATAGAAGACAATTTCTGTAAAAAACAGATTATAAACAAATTATAATAGGAAGTCTTAGTCATTACTAAGGGTCATACAAAATGGTACAGCCACTTTGGGAGATGGTTTGGTAATTTCATACAAAACTAAACATACTCTTACCATACAATCAAGCAATCGTCCTCCTTGGGATTTATCCCCAGGCCCTGAGCTCACCCCTATGGCCCCAGGCTCCAGGACTGCCCAGCACACCCAGGTTCCAGACCCACTGCAGCACCAGACCAGCCCTCATGGCTCCAGGCTCCAGGCCAATCTCAGCACCAGGCTGATCAAGGCCCTAGACTAGCAAACCCGTGATCCAGGCCTGTCTCAGTAAACTTTGGCACTTGCCAGCCACCGTGGATCTAGGCTACACATCCTGCCCCTACGGTCTCAGATTCCAGGCCAGCCTTTATGGAAGCAAGACCCTGTAACCTTCCCCCATGGTCCAAGGCTATAAGCCCACCTAAGAGGATCCCAGACTGGCCCCCATGGACTCAGGATCAGGCTTGTTTCCATGCATCTGGTGCTAGGCTCACTCTGATTCCAGGCTGGTGATTGCAGACTCAAGCTCAAAGCCTATTCCATTGCCAGGTCTTCCTCAACGGATCCAGGCTTCAGGCTAGCCATTCAGTATTAGCCATCCAGTATTCAGGCTAGCCACTGTATTAGTCCATCTTCACACTGCTCTAAAGAACTGCCCAAAACTGGGTAATTTACAAAAGAAAGAGGTTTAATTGACTCACAATTCCACATGGCTAGGGAGGCTTCGGGATACTTAAAATCTTGGCAGAAGGGGAAGTAGGAATGTCTTATATGGTGGCATGTGAGAGAGCACGTGAAGGAGGAACTGTCAAATACTTATAAAACCTTCAGATTTCATGAGAACTCATCCACCATCATGAAAACAGCATGGGGGAAACTGCCCCCACGATCCAATTACTTCCCACCAGGTACCTCCCTTGACACATAGGGATTATGGGTATTACAATTCAAGATGAGATACGGATGGAGACACAGAGCCAAACCATATCACCCACCATGTGAAACCTAGTGAAAGGCCATCCCCTGTAGACCCAGGATCTAGCCCAATACCCACAGATGTAGACACCAGGACTACCTACATTGACCCAAAATCCAGGCCCACGGAGTGGACCCAGGACCTGGCTCAACCCTGGAGACCCAAGCTCCAGAGAAACCTGCTCACTGACCCAAGCGCCAGGCCAGTCTACCTGAGGACTTCAGCAGCAGTCTTCTCTGGACAGGCCACCTGATAAGGGCTTTTTCTGCTAAATCCAGTCTGTAAAGATCCAGACTTTCCAGTCTGTAAAGACTGGAAAATGTGCCTACTTCAAATGCACAGAACCAATGCAAGAGCACAAGGATCACAAATAATCAGGAAAACATAACACCACCAAAGAAACAAAATAAAGCACCAATAACTGAACCTAAAAAATATCTGACAAAGAATTCAAAATAATCATTTTAAAACAGCTCTGTGAGCTACAAGAGAATACATATAGATATATAAACGAAAAAATTAGGAACACAAAACATGAACAAAACGAGAAGCTCAACAAAGAGAGAGAAACCATAAAAAAGAATGAAATAAATTCTGGAGCTGAAGCACACAATGATTGAAGTAAAAAATTCCACAGTTTCCCTCAAGTAGAAGAATCAGTGAGCTTGCAGACATGTTATTTGCAATTACCCACATGGAGAAACAAAAAGAAAAAAGAATGAAAAAGAGTGAAAAAGACTATAAACTTATGGGGCACCATCAAACAAATGAATATTCTCACTATGGGAGTTTTAAGAAGTAGGAGAGAAAGACAAAAGGGCAGAAGACTTATTTAAATAAATAATAATAGAAAAATTTCCAAATCTGGAAAGGGAAATTAGTATTTAGATTAAATGTAAATAAATTTTCAGTTAGATACATTATAACGAAATTTTCAAAAGTCAAAGGAAGAGAGAATTTTGGAAGCAGAAAAAAAAAAGTGAGGAGAACCTTGTTGACTGCAAGAAAATCTTAAAATGGCCATCAGAGGACTTCTCAGTAGAAACTGAAGAGCAGGAGAATGTGAGATGGCTTATTCACAATGCTGAAAGGATAAAACTGCCAAACAAAAGTAGTATATCTAGCCAAGCTTTTCTTCGAAAATGAGGAAGAGATACAGACTTTTCCAGACAAGTAAAAGTGGAGGAGTTCATGACCACTAGACCTGCCTTAAAAGAAGAGCTGAAGGAAATTATCCAAGTTGAAAAAGGACACTAATTAACTACATGAAAGTATAAAACTCACTGTAAAGGTTGGAATACAGTCAAATTTACAATATCTGATACTGTGTAATGGTGGTGTGTAAATCAATTTTAACTCTATTTTAAACTTAAAAGACAAAAGTAATAAAACAAGCTACAGATACAATAATTTGTTAGTTGATACAAAATATAAAAAGACATAAATTGACACAAATAACATAAAATCTTGGGGGAAGAGATGATAAACTGTAGAATTTTTGTGTCAAGTTAAGTTGTTATTAAAATAGACTGTTACAAGATGCTTCATGAACACCTTATGGTAAACACAAAGAAAAAAATATGTATCAGCTACACAAAAGATAAAGAGAAAAAATCACAACATACAACTACAAAAGTCCTGAAATCGCAAGACTGAAATCGCAAGTCCTGAAATCGCAAGAGAGAAAGAAGAAAGAAAAGAAAGAAAGAAAGAAAGAAAGAAAGAAAGAAAGAAAGGAAGAAAGAAAGAAAGAAAAGAGAAGAAAGGAAGAAGGAAGGAAGGAAGGAAGGAAGGAAGGAAAGAAGGAAGGAGGGAAAGAAGGAAAGGAAACTTCAAAATATTAAGAAAAAATTAACAAAATGGCAATTGAAGGTACTCATCTGTCAAGAATTATTTTAAATGTAATGTTATTCTTCCTTTTTAATTAATTAATTAATTAATTATTTTGAGATTGAGTCTTGCTCTTGTCACCCAGGCTGGAGTACAGTGGCGTGATCTGGGCTCACTGCAACCTCTGCCTCCCGGGTTCAAGCAATTCTCCTGCCTCAGCCTCCCAAGTAGCTGGAATTACATGTGCTGCCACCATGACCAGCTAATTTTTGTAGTTTTAGTAAAGAAGCACTTTCGCCATGTTGGCCAGGCTGGTCTTGAACTCCTGACCTCAAGTGATCTGCTCGTCTCAGCCTCCCAAAGTGCCGGGATTATAGGCGTGAACTACCATGCCTGGCCTAAATTCTTCAATCAAAAGGCATAAAGTGGTTAAATCGATAATAAAGAAATTTTAAAAGACACAAATAAATGAAAGGATATCGCATATTTCTGGATTGGAAAAATTCTTATTGTTAAAATGTTCATACTACTCAAAGTGATCTAGACTTAATACAGTTGCCATCAAAATCCCTATGAAATTATTTTGCAGATATAGGAAAAACAATCCTACAATTCATGTGGAATCATAAAGCATCCATAATACCTAAAGAAACCTTGAGAAGAAGAAATCTGGAGGCATCTGAATTCAAAATAAAGCTACAGAAATAAAAATAGTATAATATCGGCATTAAAGCAAGTATATAGACCAATGGAAAAGAATAGAGAGCCCAGAAACAAACCCAAACTCAAAAAGTCAACTAATTTTTGTCAAGGGAGAAAAAAAGTCTCTTCCATAAATAGTGTTAGAAAATCTGGATATCCATATGCAGAAGAATGAAATAAGACCCTTATCTCACACAATATTAAAAAAAAATCAACTCAAAATGGTTCGAAGACTTAAAAGTAATGGCTGAAACTGTTCAAATTACTGGAATAAAATGTATGGAGCAAGTTTCATGACATTGGTCTGGGTAATTATTTTTTTGGATAAGACCCCAAAACGACAAGCAACAAAAGCAAAAAATAGACAAACGGGATTGCATCAACCAAAAAGCTCTGCACTACAAAGGATATAATCAACACAGTAAACAGACAACCTAAAAGATGAGAGAAAAAATATTTGTAAACCACAGGTCTGATAAGGAGTGAATATCCAAAATATATAGTGAACTCAAACAACTCAATAGCAAAAAACCCTCCCCAATAACTCATTAAAAAATGAATGAAGAACCTCAGTAGACATTTCTCAAGAGAAGATGTTCAAATGGCCGACACGTACATGAAGAAATGTTCAGCATCACTAAGCATCAGGGAAATGCAAATCAAAACCACAATGAGTTATCACCTTACGCCTGGTAAAATGGCTACTACTATTTTTAAAAAGATAGCATATGTTGGGGAGGATATGAAGACTAGGGAACCCTTGTACACTGCTGGTGGGAATGTGAATTGGCACAGTCACTATGGAAAGTATAGAAGTTCCTAAAAAATTTAAAAATAAAAGTACCATATAAGCTAGTCATTCCTCTTCTGGGTAAATATGCAAAGGAAATTAAATCAGCATCTCAAAAAGATGTTTGCACTCCATATTCATTACAGCATTATTCACAATAGCCAAAATATAGAATCAACTGGAGCTGATTAAATCTATTTGGAATTAATTTAAGACTGATGAAGATTTTAATATTTTATATATATATATATACACACACATATAATATTAAAATCACACATATATGTGTGTATATATGTGTATATATATATGTGTGTATATATACACACACACACACACACAAAATCTGATATTACTGAGCCTTAAAAAAAGAAGGAAATCCTGCCATATGTGACAATATGGATGAACCTATAGAGCATTATGTTATGTGAAATAAGCCAGTCACAAAAAAGAAAATACTTCATGATCTTACTTATAAGTTTAATCTAAAAAAGTTGAACTCATAGAAGCATAGGGTAGAATGCTGATTGTCAGGAGGAGGTGGGGAGAAAGGGCAATTGGGAGATGTTGGGCAAACAGTACAGAATTTCAGTTATGTTTCATGAATAAATTTTGGAAATCTAATGTACAATATGTTGACTATAGTTAATAATACTGTACTGTGTACTTGAAATTTGCTAAAGGAGTAGATCTTAAATGTTCTCACCACAAAAAACTATGGCAACTAGTGAAATGATGGATATGTTATTTTGCTCGATTGTAGAAATCATTTCACAATGTATACACATATAAAAACATCACATTGTATACCTTAAATGTATTCCATTTTTATTTGTCAATTCTATCTCCATAGAGCTGACAAGCAAAGTCATTGAATGTGCAACACCAAGAATGAACCCTAATGTAAACTGAACTTTGGGTGTAATGATGAATCACAGTAAGCTCATCCTCTGTAACATATGTATCACTATGGCTGGGAATATTGATAATGAAGGAGGCTATGCATAAGGAGGGGCAGGAGGTATACGGGAAATCTCTGTATCTTTTGCTGTGAACCAAGATTTTTTTGGTTTGTTTCAAGATTATGCTCGTATCGTAAAATGAACAGGAAAACTTTACATCTATTTACATCTATTTGTACTCTTTAAAACAGTGTATAAAAGATTAGAATAATCTATTTGAATAGAACTCATTCATAAAATTATCTTATCATAGAACTCATAAAATTATATGATCTGGGTGTCTTTAGTATATTGACTTTCAGCAGTCTTGGATTTCTTCAATGGCTATTGGTATGTTGAAATTTTCGACCCTATTTCTTCTCTAATTATTGAGCCAATTACAAGGATGATTTAGATGACACTTAAGTATTCACAGATACCTATTTTGCATATATTTTCAAATATATTGGCAAACAAACAGGGTATATTCATTTGCTAGGGTTGTCATAACAAAGTATCATAAATGAAGTGGCTTAAATAACAGAAATTTATAAACTCCTAGTTCTGGAGTCTAGAAGTCCAAAATCAAGATGGTGGCAGGACTGATTTCTTCTGAAGGCTCTAAGAGTCTATTGTAGGCCTCTTCCCTTGTATGTAGATTGCAATCTTCTCCATGTGTCTCTTCATATCATTTTCCTTCTACATGTGTCTGTCTCTGTCCTAATTTCCTCTTTTTGTATGGATACCAGCCATATTAGATTTAAGTCTAATCACTTCATTTTTACCTTGATTATCTCTGTAAAGACCCTATATCTCCAAATAAGGTCATATTAGATTAGGTACTGAGGTCTGGACATTAACATATTAATTTTGGGGGTACACAATTAAATCCATACCACATTTCATCATTTTTTAAAAATTTAATATCACTTAATATCTGTAATTATGCTTAACTTCTCATTTCTAATATTACTTAGTGCTGCTTTTCTTCTATTTTATTTTGTTATTAGTCTTGCCACAGTGTGTCTATTTAGTATTCTAGAAAATTGTGTTCTTATTTATTCCTTTCTTCTGCTTTGTATGTTTTTTATTCTACTTTCTCGATATTGATAGAGGCAGGAGGCAAAGAAATTCTGGGCAGACAGGGACAAGTCCCTGGCATAACCCTACCTTAGAGCTGAAAAGCCGGAAACCCATGGCCCAAAGTGAGAACTTCTATCTCTGTTTGCCCACTCTCTCCCAGTTGGTTCTTTCTGAATAACGTCTTTTTACCAATCAAATGTTGTATTTTCCAAAACTACCTATGCCCACCCCAGCCCCCACCCTGTGCCTATAAAGACCCCAGACTCAGCCAGTAGGGAGAGAGACCTGGCTTGACTGGAGAGAAGTGACTTGACTTCACCAAAGATGGCTGGACTTTGGAGGAGAGACAGCTTAACTTTGAAGAGCCAGCTAGAGCCAGCCAGACTTCAGGGAAAATTATCTACCCATTCCCGTCCCCTCTCCAGCTTTTCTCTTCACTGAGAGCCATTTTCATCACTAAATAAAATTTTCCATCTCCACTTCAAGTGTCTGTGCAACTTCATTCTTCTTGGATGCTGGACAAGAGCTCGGAACTCACTGAGTGCATGTGCCCAAAAAAGGCTGTCACACTGGCCCTTTGCCCTCACTGGTGGAGGGCAGACGCCCCATGTGAGGAGGCAAGGGGCCCACTGAGCAGATAACATAGCACTGTCCATGGATGGCAGAGCTAGAGAGCATTGTAACATGCCCTCCGGGGCTTCGGGTGTCACAGACCCCACCACCTGGTCACCACAGTAGAGCCCATACAAAGCCTGCTCCTACAGGTGCCCAAAGCAGTCAGCTGCATCCTGCACTCAATTGCTCATGTGCTGCCTCCTGCAAGAGGTTGAGCATGATGGACTGAGTAAATGGGGCACCCCTGTTGCAAGTCAAATGAAAAGGTCAAGAAAAACTCCTGCATCAATACGAAACTTGGATAACTCATTTTTACATTTGCTTTTGTTGTTGTTGTTTTGAGAGTTTTTTGTCCTTTTTTTTTTGAGACAGTCTTGCTCTCTTACCCAATCTGGGATGCAGTGGCAAGATCATGGCTCACTGCAGCCTCAACCTCCTGGGCTCAAGCTATCCTTCCACCTCAGCCCTGTAGAGTAGCTAGAACTACAGGCATGCACCACCACATCCAGATAATTTTTTTATTTTTGCAGAGACGGTGTCTCAATATGTTGCCCTGGTTAGTCTCAAATTCCTGGGCTCAAGTAATCCTCCTGCCTTGGCCTCCTGAAGTTTTGGGATAACAGGATGAGCCACTTTGACTGGCCTACATTTTTGCATTTTTTAATAAACTCATTCATAGGTAAACACATTTTGTTATGAGAATTATTTAAGTCACTTCCCAAAGATTTTAATACATAGTGGTCCATCTTTGGTCATTTCCAAAGAGTTTCTTATTTTTATTTTGATTTCTTCTTTATCCCAATTTATAAAATAACATTTTAAGATTAATGAGTAGATAATTTGTGATTAAAGAAAAATAATGTAGGCTGCATGGTTCCTGTTTTTAAAAATCTATGGAGATGTATTTGGTCTATGATTTAGTGCCTCACTGATTGGTGAATTCCTCACATTTTCTAAAGCAGAGTTTTATTTTAAGAATACAGAGTGTGTATGTGTGTACACATGTATATGTATTTGTACAATGATGTTTGTCATTTGCCTTACATTTCCCTAGACATTTTTGTTTGTTAAATCTCCTTGAATTTTTCAAAACTATATTAGGTTAATTCCTGGGACATCTTGGTGAGGTACATCTTTTATCAGAAATAATTTCCCTTTTTCCATTTAATAATTTCCCAATGAAATAAACGTATTTTTATTGCTCTGCCTACTTTCTTTTGTACTTACCTGCAAATTTACTTCTTATTTCAAAACTTTATAGTATCAGTAGGTAGATGTTGTGTAAGTATATATTCTTAGGATAATATTCAGACAATTTGTGAATCTGAAATTTTTAATAGGTTTTATTTCACCAGTGTAACTTTTTTTTTTTTTTTTTTTTTTGAGACAGAGTTTCACTCTTGTTGCCCAGGCTGGAGTGCAATGGCACGATCTCAGCTCACCGCAACCTCCGCCTCCCAGGTTCAAGCGATTCTCCTGCCTCAGCCTCCCTAGTAGCTGGGATTATAGGCATGTGCCACCACGCCCGGCTAATTTTGTATTTTTAGTAGAGACGGTGTTTCTCCATGTTGGTCAGGCTGGTCTCGAACTCCCGACCTCAGGTGATCTGCCCACCTCGGCCTCCCAAAGTGCTGGGATTACAGGCGTGAGCCACTGTACCTGGCTGTTTTAACTATTTATATGTTTGGAAATATTTCTGTAGTTGTATATTGTATTTCTTATTTACTGCGCTCTTGATAGATTTTAGTCCATTCTTCCTTTTGTTGTTTTATTTTTCCTTATTTTTTTTTCAACTTATTTTGAGGGCTTCCATCTATATCTTGTGTGCTAATGAACATTATGCTTTTTATTCTGTAGATCTGCCCTTAAATTATTCTACCAAAGTCTAGGATTAAGCAATATCCTCTCCCTCAAACCAGTTTTCTCTTTCTCAAAATTTTGCATATTTTTATTTCTCCACTTCTGCATTTCTCTTCACTTCCTCAGGTTCCATTAATCTGGATTTTATTTCCACATGTTATTATATTTTACATTAGAAACTAACTGGTACATACAGTTAAAATTTAGTGTTTTTCCTTACCATATGCCTATTACCACTTTTAGCCTTGTTTATTGGACCTATTTTGAATTTTGCTAGAAATAATCCCCTAAAAAAGAACAAAAAAGTTGTTCTTTTTTGGAATGTCTGTGTTTGGGAAAATTTATAAGTATTTATATGTTTTATGATGTCTTTATTTTGCCCTTTTCATTTATTGATGGTTTGACTAGATAGAAGACTAAGATTTAAACTCACAATCATATTTCCTGAATTTGTTAAATACTACTTTATGTGCTCTAGCATCTGCTGCTGACAAGGAAGCCTTATTCAAATGTAATTCTTGTTCTATTGTAGTAACTCATTTTTGTCTCTTTAGAAGATTTAACTTTACTCTTTATCCTCAGAGTTCTGCATTTTACTATGGCATTTCAATATGTAGTTCTTTCTTTATTCATTTGTCTTAGGACTTTGTTGTATGTGTATTCATGTATGACGCCAATTTTTATTACGGAAATTTCCTTCTATGTTATTATGATTATGGGATTTTTTTTCTGTATTTAGTGATTTATTATCATATGATCATTGTTGTATTTGAAAATACCTGTTCAAGTTTTATTAGAAATGTTTCTGATTACAGGAATTTGCATGGTTGATTATGGGAAATGAATATAATATACTTGGATGAGGTGTAACTGTAGTTTGTCTTCTGCATATGGAAGCTCACTCTCCTTTTAAAGGGTTGCCACCTACCTCGGACATTGTCCAAATACCTTTGTTTCCTCTAACTTGGCCAATCTAAGAGATAGGAGAGGGTCTAGTCAGCCAGTAATTCCTGCAAAGTTTACAATTAATTATCTCAGCAGATCCCAGGGCTATCAGGCTGCTCCTTACATTTAATCACTTTGCTTTATCTTCCTCTATAGATAGACTGTCTTAAAGTCTTTTATGCCACATTATGCTGCAGTTTCTTGTCAGTCTGATTATATCTGCTTTGTATCTTGCAGAAAGTCCTCTCTCATCTACAAGAGCAGGATGCTGTATTATGTGTATTACCTTTTGAGTCATGTCCTGCATAGTTGTTTCTGTTTGTGTCAGGTCAGGCAGGAATTAAAGGCACTTGTTTTCATTTTCCAATACTATTGAGAATAATTTTCAATTTTAAAATACTTTTTCTTCTTTTTAAATAGATTTAATTGGGAATCAAGCCAGAAATATTTTATTAACATGACATTTGGTGACCAGGCTTTTTATTGTCTGTCACTGTGATCTGTTCATGTAATTGAAAATTCCATTTTTTAAAGAAAAGGATATAGAAAAATCTTGCTGTAACATAAAAATAAGACTATTACTATAAGAAATCATATAATATAAATTTCCATTTTGTTTTTTTCTTGGTATGTCATGGCAGTTCACTGTTTCTGAGGAAATTTGGAGTATGTTGGCTCTAAGAAAATAGTTATGTTTTTTAGCTCTCTCTAAAAATTTAGAATTAAAATTATGACAGCTAATGATTCAAGAGAAGGCAAAAAAGAAAATGAATTCATTCTTTCACTGTCTTTTACATAGAGCTATGGCTTGTCAAACTGACGTCTGAAACAATGTGTTTAACATCAAAGATTTATCTAGTTTAGGTACTAGAGATGGTTAGACTCTGACTACAGTGTTTTAGGAAACATAAACATGGCTTTCTAGGTAATTAGGAAAAAAAAACTTACAGGAAATAAGAGTTGTCTCTTCGTAGCCCCTACACTTCCCATCACAGAAAAAAGCCTTTAGAATTGTTTCATTTTACCTAAGCTAACTCCACACAATGAATGACTGAAGTGAACTTCCTCCCAGGCACAGCCCATTATTCTGCACCACTTCACTCACTAACCAACCCAGCTGGAACTTTATCTAGTCACTTGCCAAAATCCCCCTCCTTCTTAAAGATGTTCTGACCCACCTCTGAGTTTTAATTTCCTCCCACTCTACCCTAGTGATGAGCTCTAACCTCTTCCTTCCAGCTATCAAACCCACCTACTCCCTGGAGGTAAAATATCTGCAACAATCTTGCTTCTCTGCCAACCATTCACTAAGGTAAAAATGAATTTTCATATTTCTCTCTCAGGTGTCAAAAAGTATATATCAAATGGAAAATTTATACCCACCTTTAAAACATATCACCAGTCTATCAGATATCTCAATCCAGATGTAAGAAATCATTTTATTTTACTTTATTCTTACAATTCCTCCAGTGAACACACAAGTGCACACATGACATTAATGAAATACAGTATCTAAAAACTCATTTCTAAATATTAATTCATGAAAAGTAATTATACCATCTTGCTTCTCAGTTATTTGGAACTGGAATTACTAGGTATTTTTCATACATATTTTTTAAATCCTCTTTTTATAATGTATTACATTACTAGTTGCTTATAGCAATCATGGAAGTATAGAATTTTAATAGAAGGGAACATAGAAATCATGTAATTATTCCCAGCATGGAACTCAAATGTATCTAATTTTAGGTGCTTACTATTTTGTGAGGAATTTTGTTTATTATTCATTTATTCAATAAATACTTATTGAGAGTTTTATTATGCCCCAAACTTAATCTAGTGGCTGGGCATAAATCCAGGAATAAAATATGGTTCTGCACTTTCAAGGAAGTTACATTTTAATGGGAAAATAACAAGCAATATTTATAAGTGATCAACATAATAATTTACAAAGTAATAATAAATATAATAATTAAGCCAATAATTAAATGTGATGAGATAACCTGGAATTTTATTTACTTGTAAGTTAGTAAGTTAGACACCCTATAACCTGTTACTGTTTGATAGTTGCTGGCAGAAGACATGAGACTCCTCAGCCAGGGACGAGGTTATTTTTTACTCACAGCACAATGGGCAGATTATTGGCAATTTTGCTTAGGCATTATGCAGACTCCCCCATCACCCCATAGGAATTATGCAGATGGGACCAGATGGATTCCGTACATACAGTAAGGTTGTAGCACAACTGAAGAACCCTGACTATTGGAAAATCATGTTCTTAATCTTCCTTAACATTATAATTTTTACCTGCATTTTTCTATCAGTTTCTAAAAGCAGGTACCAAGAATCTACCAAAATAAATGTGCATAATTTATTTTTAAAATTGTGCAGAATTTAGAATTGCATATCTTCCTGTTGGATTGATAACTTCATCAGAAAATGGCTGTCTCTGTGTCTAGTAATATTTCCTACTTTAAAGTTGTTTTATCAGATCTCAGTAGAGCCATACTAGTTTTATTTTGTTTAGAGTACACGTAGGACATGTCCAGTAATTTTACTTTTTTTTTTTTTTTTTGAGATGGATTTTCACTCTTGTTGCCCAGGCTGGAGTGCAATGGCACGATCTCGGCACAGTGCAACCTCCACCTCCTGGGTTCAAGTGATTCTCCTTCCTCAGCCTCCTAAGTAGCTGGGATTACAGGCACCTACCACAACGCCTGGCTAATTTTGTATTTTTTTTTAGTAGAGATGAGGTTTCACCATGTTGGTCAGGATGGTCTTGAACTCCTGACCCCCAGTGATCCACCTGGCTTGGCCTCCCAAAGTGCTGGGATTAGAGGAATAAGCCACCATGCCTGGCCCAATAATTTTACTTTTAAACATTCAAGGACTGTATCTTAGACAGCATATAGTAGTTGACTTCTGTTGTTTTATACAGTCTGACAATGTTGAGTTTTAGCTGGAAGATTTAATTAATTTACAATTATTATTTTTTTATTTGTGAAAGAATCTTGCTCTGTTGCCCAGGCTGAAGTGCAGTGGCACAATCTCAGCTCACTGCCGCCTCCGTTTCCTGCACCCCAGTGATCCTCCTGCCTCAGCCTCCTGAGTAGCTGGGACTACAGGAATGTGTCAACATGCCTGGCTAATTTTTGTGGGTTTGTTTTGTTTTGTTTTTGTAGAGACAGGGTTTTGCCATGTTGCTCAGGCTGATCTCAAACTCCTGGGCACATGCAATCCTCCCACCTCAGTCTCCTGAAGCACTGAGATTACAGACATGAACCACTGCCTCCAGCCTAGTTAATTTACATTTAAAGTTTTGTTGATATATTGGTATTTCAACTAGCATTTTACTATAGTTTTTAAATTTTACTAGTACTTTTGTTCTTTTCTCTCCTCTTTATTTCTCTTTATATAGGTTCTTATTTTATTTCCCCTGTTTGTTATGCATTCCTCATTTTTGTGGTTACCCCAGAGATTGCAAGATTTACCATTTATTAAACTATATTTCAAATTAGCATGTTTGCCACATTCTCAGAAATACTAGCTTTATGTACTCTCTTGCCAATGCATATTTGTCTAAAAAAAATCTATGTATTTTGCCTTTGTTTGCAAGGATTACTTTTGCTTATAGACTGCTTGGTTGCTACTACTGTTTTAGCATTTTAAAGATGTCATTCTACTATCTTTTGTCAGCTGAACAGTGACTCTCAGTCTTACTTTTGCACCTATGATAGTAATATGATTGTTTTATCTGTCTGCTTTGAAAAAGATCTCTTAGATCCTGGTTTTGCAAAGTTTTTCTAACCCATAATGAGATGTGAGTTTTATTGCATTATTCTATATAGAGTTTCTATTATTTAGTGCCTAATTCTAATTATTGGAGTTTTCAGTTGTCAAATTTTCACTTGATTTGTTTCTTTGTATATATTCTCCTTTGTACCTATTTTTGAATATTTTAATCATATTTTAAAATTTACATTGATAATTCTTATCTATTCTCCTGCCTCAGCCTCTCTGAGTAGCTGGGACTACAGGCGCCCGCCACCACGCCCGGCTAATTTTTTTGTATTTTTAGTAGAGACGGGGTTTCACCGTGGTCTCGATCTCCTGACCTTGTGATCCGCCCGCCTCGGCCTCCCAAAGTGCTGGGATTACAAGCGTGAGCCACCGCGCCCGGCCCTGCATGCTACATTCTATATAAAAATGTATGGACTCTTTATGTGTCAGAGACTTAATTTTTTTCTGGCAATGAATTACAATATGGGTGAGTTAGGTTAGTTCAATTAAAATTTGAAAAATTTTAGTTTACATTTCAATGTCATTGAGCCATCTGGATTATTTCTGGTATGTTCTTAAATGCAGGAAAGATCTTTTTGCAGGGCCTCAATTTATATGTGTTCTTTCTTCTTCATGAACACTAAATTCTATTTTTTCTAGCTCTAACATTGTGGGACAGATAAAATGTAAGTTTCATTTTTTAGCTCCTTATTGTAACCATCTGAGGAGTTCTACCTCCCACAAAGAAAAACAACATTGCAGTAAAAAAAAAGCATTTAATAGACATGAGGCCAGCCATGCCACCTCAAATCAGTCTCCTTGAAGGCATGTAGTTAGCGGTTTTACAAAGGGCACTTGCTGCTGATAGGTAGGATGGAGACAAAATCATAAGGTGTTCTCTTGAGTGTAGTTGTTTCTGGGTGGGGCCACAGGAATGGGAGTCAGCAAGTACAGATGGAGTCACTGTGTCCACATACCGCCATGAGTGTCACACATGCAAAAAAGTTGTGTATTTAATGACTAGTCTACACATTAGCTCCTCTCCCTAGCTTGATGGCCTTTCATTAGCTTTAGAAAGGCAGTTGACTTTTGGGGAATGGCTATTATCATTTAAACTATAACCTAAAACCTCTCAAAGTTAGCTTGGCCTGAAAGCCCAGGAATAATTAAGGAGAAGGTGAGATAAGGAAAGGGTTAAATCAGAATCCTTTCACTGCCATAATTTTCTCACTGATACAATTTTTGCAAAGGTGGTTTCATTATCAGCTAATCTCTATTTTTAAAAAAATCTTTTAAATATGGCCCATACAAGAATAGTTTAGGAGTTAGGAAATCCCTCAAGGGGAAATTGTACATAGAATGTTAGGTCTATTTCTCTGTGATTTTCTTTATTATCTGGGACGTCAGCCCCTCAAATCTTGGCTGGCTTGATGGTCTTATATTGCAATATTTTACCTCCCAAACACAGATTGATCACAAAAACCTTTAACCTTATTTTTCTGGCAACCTCTGTGCTCAGTGCTTTGAATTATCAAATGTCTCAATGTGTAATTGCAGTGACAAATGTACGACTTATCTTGATGCATCTTCTTCTCTCCTGGTTTTCATTGGTTGCTCTTTAATCCCTTCAACTGGCTGTTTCTGTTTTTGTGTTTTGCATTTTATTCAGCTTTTTCACAGTAGTTGAACTAATCAGCAACATGAGTATGATACATATTTCTGGTTACTCTGACATAACTAGAAACAGAAGCCTGTGAAATATCTTTTGTATATTATAATTTAGAAGTTGGATTACAGGTTTATGAGTCAGATTATTGTGTTTTGAAAACAAATTTACTGCTTTTCTGATGCCTGAATATAAGCAAAGTAGTTACTCACTCTAGGCCTTAGTTTCCTTATATGTAAAATAGAAATAACAGAGTTCCAAAATTACAGAGTTGTTGTGAGAAGGTATTACAAGGGTTTTATGTGTAATGTGCTATGCATAGAGTTTGGCACTTCTGAAGCACAAAGAAAAGTTACAAATATGAATATCAGTTATGTTCTACTCTAAAGATACTCACCCAACAGAGAATAGAGACATTGCTCTATTTTTAAAATGAGCCTTGCCAATGCTTAGCAATTAAAATTAATCTAAATAATCAAAAAATTTTAATAATCTGACAAGAATTTAGTCAGTACTCTTTGTCAAAGTTACCAAACTGTATGCTTTAATTATTCCTTTTAAAATAGTTCATTTTTCTATTCACTGTCCTCTATCACCTCAATTGTTCTGCAAAATTTCTCTAATACTACCTGAAATAACATACTATATCTGCTTCCTTCCACTCAGTTTGGCATGCAGTTTTATACTGTTGTCTATTTATGTTTTTATTTTCCCTCCAACAAAATTCTGTATGCCTAGTGAAAGCCATAATTTTTGTTATTGCTGATAATTTTCCTATGAGCAGAGTGCTGAGTACATAGTTTCTATTCAATGTTTATTTGTTGACTTTAATAGGGGCATGAATTTAAAAAAATAAATAGGAAAAAAAGAGATTCCCACTCTAGTTTTAAAAGTTGAAAAGATACATAGGGATTCACACCTCTTAAAATTGTGCTTTAAAGGAAATATTTTATGACTATTTCCATGGATCACCAGAAGATGTAAAATATTAAGTCTAGTAAAATATGTGATTTACTTTATATATTTTAAAAGATAAAAATACTTTTAAATTACATATTTATTAATTTTTAAGATCAATTATGGCATATAACAGAAAACATTAGCTTGTGCTGTACTTAAAGTTTCCAGGCTCTTCAGTAAGAGAGATAACTCAAGGAGTTTAAAAAAAAAAAAAAAAAAAAAAAAGGGAGCTTAGGGAGGAGAGGAGCAAGAAGGCTGAATGGAAGGCTCCACTGTGTTCCCCTGGCAAGGACACCAATTTAACAGCTATCTACACAACAAAAGCACCTTCATAAGAAGCAAAAAACAGTGAGCACTCATAGTACTTGCTTTAACTTTATATTACTGAGTCTTGAATAGCTGGCACTACCTCTTCCCCAACCCCCAGCAGTGGCCATATAGTACAGAGAGTGTTTCTGTACCCTTGGGAGAGGGAGAGTGCAGCAATTGTGAGACACTTCATTGAATTTATCCTCTTGTCACGGAAGAAAGCAAAACCAGGCTGAACTCAGCTGACACGCATATTTAAAACAGCCCTAGCCAGAGGGGAATCACCCTGCAAGCGGTTGCAACTTGTAGGTGAGTCTTACTGCTCAGAGCCAGTGAACTTGGGAGGCTTGTGACCCTACTGAGACACCAGCCAGAGTGGCTAAGGGAGTGCTTGCACCACACCTCCCTCAACCCCAGGTGTCATAGCTCACAGCTCCAAAATGACCCCTTCCTTCTGCTTGGGAGAAGAGAGGGAAGAATAAAGAGGACTTTCTCTTGCTTCTTAGACACCAGCTCAGCCACAACAGGATAGGGAACCAGTAGGAGTTCCCCTTTCCAGGCCCCCTTAGCTCCCAGATGACATTTCTAGACACAGCTTGAGCCAGAAGGGAACCCACTGCCTTGAAGGGAAAAACTCAGTCCTGGCAGGACCTATCACATGATGACTACAGAGCCCTTAGGTCCTAAATACTCAGCAGCAATACCCAGGTAGTAGTATACCATGGGCCTTGGGTGAGCCTCTGAGGCTTGCTGACTTCAGGCGAGATTCAGCACATTCCCACCTGTGGTGGCTATGGAGCGAGACTAATTCTGCTTGAAAAAAGCATGGGAAAAAGTAAAGGGGTCTTTGTCTTGCACCTTAGGTACTAGCTTGGCTATAGGAGGACAGCACATCAAACAAGCTCCTGGGGTTCATGATTCCAGGACTTCCCTCTTGGACAGCATTTCTGGACCTCTCCTGAGACAGAAGGCATCCCCACTTCCCTGAAGAGTGAGTCTGAGGCCACACAGCATTCAACGCAAGTTGCCTAAGGAGCCCTTGAGACATAAGGGAACATCGGTGGTACCCTGGAAGTAGTCTCCATGGACCTGTGATGGTGGTGGCCATGGAGTCCTTTTCTGCCTGTGGAAAAGGGAGGGACGTGTGAGAAGAGCTATGACTCATGATTTGAGTGCCAGCTCAGCTGCAGTAAAATACAACACTAGGTAGACTTCTAAGGTTTTTGACTCCGGTCCCTAGCTCCCAGATGGCACCTCTGGACCCATCTGGGGCCAGAGGGAACTTGCCACCCTAAAGGGAAGGATACTAGCCTGGCTGGCTTCACCCCCTGCTGATTGTAGAGCCCCAGGGCCTTGAGTGAACATAGGAGCTAGCCAAATAGTGGTTACAGTGGGCCTTGGGTGAGAGTCAGTGCTGTGCTGGCTTCAGGTCTGACCCAGCACAGTCCCAGTGATGGTGTCCACAGGGGTACTTGTATCACTCCACCCTTATCTCCAGGTGGCTCAGAACAGAGAGAGAGAGAATCCATTTGTATGGGAGAAAGTAAGAGAAGACACTAAGAAACTCTGCCTGGTAATCCAGAGAATTCTTCCAGAACTTATCAAAGACCATCAAACAGTACCTCCACAAGTCTGAAAGAACCATAGTATTATTGGGTTTGGGATGCCTCCTAATGCAGATAAAGTTTAGATCACAACACCCAAGTCCTTTGGAATACCTGAAAGCCTTATCAAGAAGGATGACCTACAAATAAGCCCAGACAACAAAGACTACAAAAAATACCTAACTCTTCAAAGCCAAGACAAAGATGAATATCCACAAGCATCAAGACTATCCAGGAAAACATTACCTAACCAAATGAACTAAATAAGTCACCAGGGATTAATCATGGAGAAAGAGAGATATGTGACCTTCCAGACAGTGAATACAAAATAGCTGTTTTGAGGAAACTCAAAGACATTTATGATAATACAGAGGAGGAATTCATAATACATTTAACAAAGAAATTGAAATTGTTAAAAAGAATCAAGTAGAAATTCTGGAGTGAAAACATGCAATTGAGATACTGAAGAATGCATCAGAGTCTTTTATAGCACAATTAATCAGGTAGAAAAAATAATTAGTGAGCTTGAAGATAGGTTTTTTTGAGAATACATAGAGGAGACAAAAGAAAAAAAGAAGTAAAGACAATGAAGCATGTCTATAGGATCTAGAAAATAGCCACCAAAGGGCAAATCTAAGAGTTATTGGCCTTAAAGATGTAGAGAGAAAGATAGGGGTAGAACAATTTTTCAAAGGGATAATAACTGTGAACTTCCCAAACCTAGAGAAAGATATCAATATCCATGTACATGAAGGTGATAGAACACCCAGTAGATTTAACCCAAACACGATTACCTCAAGACATCTAATAATCAAACACTCAAAGGTCAAGAAAGTATCCTAAAAGAAGCAAGAAAAAGGAACGGATAATATACAATGGAACTCCAATACTGCTGGCAGCAGACTTTTCAGTGGAAAACACCAGGCCAGGAGAGAGTAATGTGACATATTTAAAGTGCTGGGAAACTTTTTTTTTTTTTTTTTTTGAGGCAAGATTCACTCTTGTTGCCCAGGCTGGAGTGCAATGGCACAATCTTGGCTCACTGTAACCTCTGCCTCCTGGGTTCAAGCAATTCTCCTGCCTCAGCCTCCTGAATAGCTAGGATTACAGGCACCCACAACCATGTCCAGCTAATATTTTGTATTTCTAGTAGAGGTGGAGTTTCACCATGTTGGTCAGGCTGGTCTCAAATTCCTGACCTCAGGTGATTCACCAGCTTTGGCCTCCCAAAGTGCTGGGATTACAGGTGTGAGCCACTGCGCCCAGCTGAAAAAAAATTTTTTGACCCTAGAATAGTATACCTGTTGAAAATATTCTTCAAACATGAAGGAGAATTAAAGACTTTCTCAGGAAAACAAAAGCTTAAGAGTTTTATTAACACCAGACCTTCCCTATAAGAAATGCTAAAGGGTGTACTTTAGTTAGAAAGAAAAGGACACTAATGTGCAATAAGAAATCATCTGAAGGTACAAAATTCACTGCTAATAGTAAGCACACAGAAAAATTTAGAATACTACAATACTGTAGCTATGGGGTGTAAACTGTTCTTATCTTAAATAGAAAGGCTAAAAAATAAAGCAACCAGAAATAAAAACTAAAACAACTTTTTGAGACATAAACAGTACAACAAGACATAAATAGAAACAACAAAAGGTTAAAAAGCAGGGAGATGAAGTTAAGGTGTAGAATTTCTATTAATTTTGTTTTTTCTTAGTTTATTTGATTATGCAATCAATGTTAAGTCGTTATCAGCTTAAGATAATGGGTTATAGGATAGTATTTGCAAGCCTCATGGTATCCTCAAGTCAAAAACCATACAACGGATACACAAAAAACAAGAAATGAAATACCCCCAGAGAAAATCACCTTCACTAAAAAAAAAAAGACAGGAAGGAAAGAAAGAAGGAAGAGAAGACCACCAAACAACCAGAAAACAAATAACAAAATGGCAGGAGTAGGTCCTACTTATCAATAATTACATTGGATGTAAATGAACTAACTGTCCAGTCAAAAGACATAGAGTGGCTGAATGGATTAAACAACAACCACCACCAAGACCCAATGATCTCGGGCCTACAAGAAACATACTTGACCTATAGAAACACACATAGACTGAAAATAAAGAAATGGAAGAAGATATTTCATCCCAACAGAAACCAAAATAGAGTAGGAGTAGCTATAATTATATCAGACAAAATAGATTTCAAGACAAAGACTATAAGAAGATACAAAGAAGGTCACTATATAATGATAAAAGAGTTGATTCAGCAAGAAGATATAACAATTTTAACCCTATTCCTATTTAGAAAAAAAAAGCGCAGCTCATTGCCAGCACTCATGTAATTTTACATAAACACGCTCTTCGAGGCTGAAGCAAATCTGACTGATTTTCAATGTAAAAATAAAATATAAAAACTGCTTTTGGAGTTATTTCTAAATAGAACTAACATCAGAATCATCAGAATCATTCCTTTCAGAAAAATCAGATTGACCAAATGAATCTTTGTCAACAACTGTTCAAGAACGATGTTAACATCACATGAAATGTCACATTTTCCAGGGTCTGACATTTTCAGCAATCAAGAATTACTACATTATGTAAATGGAAATACCACTATGTATTATTTCATTCTCACACTGCTATAAAGAAATACCTGAAACTGAGTAATTTATAAAGGAAAGAGGTTTAATTGACTCACAGCTCCACATGTATTGGGTGGTCTCAGGAGACTTACAATCATGGAAGAAGGTGAAAGGGAAGCAAGGCCTTCTTCATATGGCAGCAGGAGAGAGAATAGTGAGCAGGGGAAATGCCAGACATTTATAACACCATCAGATTTCATGAGGACTCACTCACTTTCACCAGAACAGCATGGAGGAAACTGCCCCCATGATCCAATTGCCTCCCACTGGGTCCTTCCCTCAACAGATGGGGAATACAAGGATAACAACTCAAGATGAGATTTTGGTGGGGACACAAAGCCAAACCATATCATGCTACTAAAAACAGAATGCTATAAATAAAATGATGTCTGTGTCCAATGTTGATATACTAGAGCAATACAAAAATAATAATAAAAGTGAGATAATTTCATGTCCAAGTTATCTTCGGGTAAACATGGCAGCCACAAACTCTGCTGGCAAGTATTCTTGGGGCAGATGGGAAAAGGGTTAAATAGATATCTACTGAACACTGGAGCATCCAGATTTATAAAGCAAATATTATTAAAGCTGAGGAGAGCAATAGACTCCAATACATAACAACCAGAGAGTTTAACAACCCGCTTTCAGCATTAGACAGACTATTCAGACAGAAAATCAACAAAGAAACATGGGATTAATCTACACTATAGAACAAATGGGCCTATAGATATTTGCAGAACATTTTATCTAATGACTGCCGAATACACATTTTTTTCCTCAGCACATGGACCATTCTCAAGGATAGATCATATGTTAGGTCACAAAACAAGTCTTAATACATTCAAAAGAATTAAAATAATATCAAGAATCTTCTCTGACAGCAATGGAATAAAACTAGAAATAAATAACAAGAGAAATTTTGGAAACTATACAAACATACAGAAATTAAACAATATGCTCCTGAATGACCACTGGCTCCATGAAGAAATTAAGAAGGAAATTAAAAATTTTTGGAAACAAATAATAATGGAAACACAAAATACCAAAACCTATGGGACGCAGCAAAAGCAGAACCTAAGAGAGAAGTTTATAGCTCCAAGTGCCTAGATCAAAAAAAGAAGAAAAACTTCAAACAAACAATCTAACTATGTACTTTAAAGAATTAAAAAAAGGCAAGCGCAAACACACCCAAAATTAGTAGAAGAAAATGAATAATAAATATCAGAGCAAAAATAAATGAACTTGAAATGAAGAAAACAACACAAAAGAACAATGAACCAAAAAGCTGGTATTTTGAAAAGATAAACAATTGTGAAACCTTTAGCCAGATTAAGGAAAAAAAGAAATATCTAAATAAATAAAATCAAAGATAAAAAATGAGAAATTACAACTGATACCACCAAAATTCAAAGGATCATTAGTGGCCATTATAAGCAACTATATGCCAATTAATTGAAAAATCTAGAACTGGGTAAATTCCTAGACATAAATCTACCAAGATTGAACCACAAATAAATTCAAAACTTGAACATACCAATAACAGGTAATGAGATCAAAGCCATAATAAAAATTATCCCAGGGAAAAAAAATCTCAGGACCCAATAACTTCACTGCTGAATTCTACCAAACATTTAAAGAAGAACTAATACTAATACCAACTCTACTCAAACTATTTCTAAAAAACAGAGGAGAAGAAAATTTCCAAACCCATTCTATGAGGCTAGTATTACCCTGATACCAAAACCAGATAAAGATACATCAAAAAGAAAATAATAGGACAAAATCTCTTAGGAATATTGATACAAAATCCTCAACAAAACACTGGCAAATTAAATTAGCAATATATTGAAAGATTACTCATCATTACAAAGTGCAGTTTATCCCTGGGAAGCAAGGATGGTTCAACATAAGCGAATCAATATGATACATCATATCAACAGAATGAAGGATAAAAACCACATGATCTTATCAATTGATTCTGAAAACTCATGTGATAAAATTTAACATTGCTTCATGATAAAAACCCTCAAAAAACTGGGAATAGAAGGAACATAACTCAACATAATAAAAGCTGTGTACAACATACCCACAGCTAGTATCATACTGAATCAGAAAAAAACTGAAACCCTTTCCTCTAAGATCTGCAATGCAACAAAGATGCCTAATTTCATTCCTCTTATTCAACATAGTACTGGAAATCCTAGCTAGAGCAATCAGAAAAGAGAAAGAATTAAAGGGCATCCATATTGGAATGAAAGAAGTCAAACTATACTTGTTTGCAGATATATGACTTGATATTTGGAAAAACCTGAAGACTTCACAAAGAGACTATTAGAACTGATAAACAAATTCAGTATCCTGGCTAACACGTCGAAACCCCGTCTGTACTAAAAATACAAAAGATTAGCCAGGCGTGGTGGCGGGCGCCTGTAGTCCTAGCTACTCGGGAGGCTGAGGCAGGAGAATGGCATGAGCCCAGGAGGGGGAGCTTGCAGTCAGCCGAGATTGCGCCACTGCACTCCAGCCTGGGCGACAGAGCGAGACTCCGTCTCAAAAAAAAAAAAAAAAAAAGCAAATTCAGTAAAGTTGCAGGATACAAAATCAACCTACAAAAATCAGTATCATTTCTATATGCCAACACCAAACACTCTGAGAAAGGAATTAAGAAAGTAATCCATCTGCAATAGCTACAAATAAAATGAAATACCTAGGAATTAACTTAACCTAAGTGGTGAGGGACCTCTACAATAAAAACTATAAAACACTGATGCAAGAAATTAAAGAAGACACACAAAAATGGAAAGACAATCTATATTCATGGATAGGAAGAATCAATATTACCAAAATCTCCATACTACCAAAAGCAATCTACAGATTTATTGCAATCCTTATCAAAATATCAATGACATTCCTCACATAAATATAAAAAGTAGCCCTAAAATTTATATAGAAACATAAAAGACCCAGAACAGCCAAAGCTCTCCTGAGCAAAAAGAATGAAACTGGAGGAATCACATTACCTGATTTTATACTATGGAGTCACAGTAGCCAAAACGACATAGTACTGGCATAAAAACAGACACATAGATAAGTGGAAAAGAAAAGGGAACCCAGAGATAAATCCATATACAGTAAACTCATTTTTGGCAAAGGTACAAGAATCTACACTGGAGAAAGAAAAGTCTCTTCAATACATTGTGCTGGGAAAACTGAATATCCACATGCAAAAGAATGAAACTAGAACCCTATCTCTCACCATATACAAAAAAATCAAAATGGATTAAAGATTTAAATACAAGACCTCAAATTATAAAACTACTAAAAGGAAACATAAGGGAAACTGTGCAGGTCATTGGACTGGGCAAATATTTCTGGAGCAATAATCCACAAACACAGACAATCAAAGCAAAAATGGACAAATGTAATCACATCAAACTAAAAGTTTCTGCATAGGAAAGGAACCAATTGACAAAGTGAACAGACAGTCCACAGAATGGGAGAAAATATATTCAAACTGCCCATCTGACAAATTAATAACCAGAATATATAAGGAGCTCAAATAACACTATAGAAAAAAATCTAATTATTTGATTTTAAAAATGGGCAAAAATCTAAATAGATACTTCTCAAGAGAAGACTTACAAATGGCAAACAGGTATACAAAAAGGTGTTCAACATCATTGATCATCAGAGAAATGCAATTCGAAACTACATTGAGATGCATCATCTCACCCCATTTATAATGGCTTTTATCCCAATGTCAGGCAATAACAAATGCTGACAAGGATACAGTGAAAGGGGAACCCTATTATACTGTTGGTGGGAATGTAAATCGGTACAACTGCTATGGAAAACACTTTGGAAGTTCTTCAAAAAACTGAAAATAGAGCTACCATTTGATCTAGCAATCCCACTTTTAGCTATATGCTCCAAATAAAGAAATTCAGTATATCAAAGAGCTATCTGCACTCCTATGTTTATTGCAGCACTATTCATAAGAGCCAAGAGTTGGGAGCAACCTACATGTCAATCAGCAGATGAATTGATAAAGGAAATGTGGTACATATACACAATGGAGTACTTTTCAGTCATAAAAATGAATGAGATCCTGTTATTTGCAACAACATGGATGGAACTGGAGGTCATTATATTAAGTAATAAAAGTCCAGCCCGGAAAGACAAGCTCCACACATTCTCACTTATTTGTGGAAGCTAATAATGAAAATAATTCAACTCATGAACATAGAGGGAAGGATGATTACCGGAGGCTAGGCAGGGTAGTGGAGGACTGGAGGAAGCACAGATGGTTAATTAATACAAAAAAATAGTTAGAAAAATGAATAAGATGTATTATTTGCTAGCACAACAGGGTGACTACAGTCAAAAATGATTTAATTGTATGTTTTAAAATAACAAAAAGAGTATAATTGGATTGTTTGTAACACAAAGGATAAATCCTTCAGGTGATGGATACCCCATTTACCCTTATGTTATTATCATGCACTGCATGCTTCTATCAAAATATCTTATGTAACTCATAAATATATATATACCTACTATATATCCACAAAAATATAGAAAATTTAAAAATATATGAGCTTAGTTTTCTTTACCCAGATCAAAGTAAACATTGTTGTCTGTCAACAACGTGGTCAATATAAATATATTTCAGTAGTAATAGCATTTGTAATATGTTTAAATACGGCATTCTTAAATTTTATTAGTCAAAATATCGGAAACAATGAAGAAAGTCCCATTTACTACCCAACCAACTATTTATGGTACTATTACTAAAAATTATAAAAATTCTTCCTGTCTGTTTTGAATTTCTCTTCTGCTACAATCATTCCAAAGAAGTGTCTGTACTTGGGTCTGAGCATATCATTATGGATCTCTGAATAACACGCTTGTTATTTGAAGAAATCCTTCTGGAAGTCCTCCCAGTATTGAATTGCAGTTGTTCTGCAAGAAGGAATATACAGAAAAGCCAATTAGCTTGCCAGGCTCTACCAGCATTTTAAAGATGGTATTTAAGAGAGGCCCATGACTACTTTGATTTTACAAATTTCACTAGGTGATAATTTCCAAGTCATCAGAATTAATAAAAATTCAGGAAATGTCAAACTTCAGGGAATATAAAACCTCACCTAAGAACATTTTAGAAGGGTCCAGTAACCATCCCAAATGGCAAATCAGGCCTTCCTTTATGTACATTACAGGGAGAAGAGAAGGTAGAAGGGTAACACAGGGGTGGAGGGCAAAGCTAGATCTACAGCTTCCTGCAGATGTATTTTGATCCTCCACTTCCCTGGACAGGGGTCAGTCTCATTTAATTAACTAATTCTTTTCACATGTTCTGGAATGGACTATGTGCTAGATCTCTTATAGGATGTAGTAATTGGAAGGGTGGATGGAAATACAGAGAGAAGAATTGACAGTGAAACGTGCCAATTTCACAGTCTAAGGTAATGCAGATGTCCATCCAAGACCCTTCAGAAACCCTAATTCCAGAAGGCACTGACTACTCTTTAGGGAATTCAGGTCTCACTGCATTATTCATCAGAACGAGTGTCTGTGTAGATGACTGAAATAGCATATTAGATTTCTTTTCTATAAAATGGAGAAAAAATACCTCTAGATTATATAGATGGAATTTTAGCATGCAACTCTTAGCTAAAGAGAGACATACTCTCCTCTGCAGCCATCAACTGTAGTGCTTTTAATGAAGTTTCTTAGGAATACTATGAAGATCTTCCAGGGTCATCTCTGTGTTTCTGGGGTAATCCTTTGCATGTACCTTACCCTTCCTTGTGCCTTCAATCAGAAAACAACAAATTCTAGATAGTTGAGTGTATTAGTCCATTCTCACATTGCTATGAAGAAATACCCGAGACTGGGTAATTCGTAAAGAAAATAGGTTTAATTGACTCACAGTTCTGCATGGCTGGGAAAGCCTCAGGAAACTTAGAATCATGGTGGAAGGCACCTCTTCACAGGGTGGCAGGAGAGAGAATGAGTGCTGAACGAAGGGGGAAGCCCCTTATAAAACCATCAGATCTCCTAAGAACTTCCTCACCATCATGAGAATAGCATGGGGGAAACTGCCTCCATGTCTCAATTATCTCCACCTGGCCCCACTCTTGACACATGGAGATTATTACAATTCAAGGTGAGATTTGCGAGGGGATATAGAAACAAACCGTATCAGTGAGTGAAGTATTTATAAGCAATGGTGCTTTGTGTGGGTTACTCTTTGAAAAGCAGTGCAGTCATTTGTGCCATTACATATATCCCTCAGTATGTTTATAAATTTCTGCTCCATGACCTATGGGTCTCAATAATAAATTGTGCTATATGATTTCTTCCATTTTTCACACTGCACTCAGAAACACAAGCCTAAAATAAATAGACTGTGAATCAGGGCCATGGGAGTCTCTTCTTTTACAAGGGTTGTCCTTTGGAAGCACTTTCTCGTTCCCTAAAGAGCTTATGTTTTTACCAGCTAAACTTAAAAATGGGTCTTTTCCATGTCCATTTCCTGAATATTTTGTTATTGATCCAAACTATTTTTTCTCTGCCTTTCATGTTATTATAAAAGAAACCTCATTGTGCCCTAGTGCATATATTAAAATATAAAATAAAAGAAGATTAAAGGTATAAACGGAAAAGTCAGCAAGCAACTAAAAATCCTAATACTTAAAAAGGAAAGAAAGAAAGTGGGTTAAAAGGTTACAAAGGAAAAGAATATGGGTTTCTGGAAGAGGCTAGAATATAAACAGCCCCCTGACCTTGGGTTCAAATAAGGAATGAATAGAAGGGTTGGACATATTTATTAAGGCAGACAATTTGAAAAATTTAATCCTCAGCTAAACTAAAAAACATCCAAGGAAGGCAGTATTTGAATGTCTACCCTCAAGTCCAAGAGGAAGAATCTCTAGGGATTATCTGGAGAGAAGAAACTCTATTACAACATTTTCCTGGCCTGAAAGCCTAGTTAGGAGGAAGTGAACAGAACCCAGCCCCAAGGCCAAATTTCAGCTCAAGTGGATGGACTGCCAGGACATCCTACACACCGGACAAAGACAGTGAAGCCAAGACTACCCACATTCCCATACTTTCAGAACCGGGGAACCTCAAGGGGGTACTTGATTTATGTGGAATAACTGGTCTGCCTAAATTCATTTAAGAAAGAAAACCTTTTCCAGCACCCTCACCTGGGATTGAGGATTTTAGAAAATAGAAATGGAAGATGGAAATATATTAAATTGCTCCTTGGCTAATATATTAGGACCCTGAAAAAAAGAGTCTAAGGTTCAAATAGTAACAATAGACAGCAGTTATTAAACACTGATTGTTCCACGCCATGTTGTTTTACATGTAGAATCTCCTTCTATCATCACAAAAATCCTATGAGGCATATATCATCACACCAGTTTTTATAGATGAGGAAGCCTGAGCCTAGGTTCGTTCATTAGCCGATGAATGTATTATAAACATGTAATGAAGAGCTATATTAGTTAATGGCAGAGACAGTATTCAACCCCCAGGTCTACCTGACTCAGGGCCTATATTCTTGACAACCTACAGTGTAGAATGAATGAACCACTGCAATAAATATAATCATGAATTAATAAGCAAACAATATACATATGATACTCTACTTATATTAATAAATCTTATGAGCAAAGGATGTCAAAGAAGACTATTTACAACTCACCTATACAACAATAAGAGCTTAGAGGGCCTAATTTTGCAAGATACAATTTGTGTATTTACTCAGGCTCTAACATTCGGAATTTCCATGAATTGGTCCTAGTCCTTCATCAACTGTTACTAATCTAATTTATTAATCTTAAAATAATAAAAGAAAAATTTAAAATTAAGTTACTATGTCATTTCCTGTGCTGTTGCTATGCATTCATAGAAATTCTCTCTTTTAATCTAATACCCACTTCAGTGGTTAGTATAAAATATGCATTCAGTAAGTATTTTTAAAATGGTGTAGTTAGTATTTCCCTCATTTCCCTGATGTGACGATTGACACTCAGAGAAAACTTACTAAGGACCACAAGTCCTCATGTAGGATTCAAATTTAGTTGTTCTAACTTCAAGAGCCATATATTTCATACAACATCAAAATCTACAAAATTACAAAATTAAATTGTTATAGAAATGAATAAAATGAGTTAAAAGAAGATTACGCTGGCTGGGCGCAGTGGCTCACGCCTGTACTCTCAACACTTTGGGAGGCTGAGACGGGCGGATCACAAGGTCCGGAGATGGAGACCATTCTGGCTAACACGGTGAAACCCCATCTCTACTAAAAATACAAAAAAAATTAGCCGGGCGTGGTGGCAGGTGCCTGTAGTTCCAGCTACTCGGGAGGCTGAGGCAGGAGAATGGCGTGAACCTGGAAGGCGGAGCTTGCAGTGAGCCGAGATCGCAGATCGCACCGCTGCACTCCAGCCTGGGCGATAGAGCGAGACTCCGTCTCAAAAAAAAAAAAAAAAAAAAAAAGATTACACTTGAGGAGTGTCTTAAATAATGAGCAAAATCTTTCATGGAACAAAAGTTGATTGTATATGGGGATCAGATATCCTTGGCCACTGCTTCCAAATTTGTTCATATCATAGCACATAAGTTAATTTTTATGGCACACTTCTGGAAATGAGAAAATGATTCTCAGCTGGAAGCAACTTTCTCATGTTCTCTGGCCACCCTGGCTCTGACCAGCTACCCTATGAACTGTGGAATCAATATCACACATTTAGTCCACAGGTTGCTTGCAAATATTCAGGATTTACCAGTTGAGAATCTTAGTTGTATGTACATAAAATAGAATGCAAAAATGTAGATTTGAGGAAATGCATAAAATGTTTTTGAAACCTTGAGAAGTTCAGCTAGGTTTAGGAAATATGGTGGGAAATAATATTGGAGAAGAGTCAGATTATCAAATTTCTTATATGCCATGCATTTGAACTGTAAAATTATGTTAAATAGGCAAAAATGGCATAATAATGTATAGATTTTCCTTTTTCAATTTTCCTCTTCAGCATTATTTCATTTACTTCAAACTGTATTTATTACTCTGGATTCCTTTCTGCAGTGCAGTATTTGGTATAATTCAAATACTTTTAATGAGATCAACTATGAAAGCTGCATAAAACAAATGAAGCAGAAAACAACTACTTAAAATTATTGGAGATTAACTAAGTCAACAAGAAATTGAGGAACTGAGTTCCTGAAGAGAATGGAAGTACATTAGGATGAATGTTCATTTGCCTTCACTTTTTTGCATTAGCAACCAATTCTCAGCTCTAAGCATAGAAACTGATCATGAAGCAATAGTCTGAAAATGTGAGGGGCCCAAATCAGTGAACTTCAGAAAAGGGACTTTGACATTCTACACAGTTTCTACTCTTAGCATTTACCAACTCTAAGACACTAAGAAACTCTAATTCTGTGCTTAGACACTAAAAAATAGCTTAGCAATGATTTTGAAACTTTTATTGTGCTAGAAAGACAAAAAGTAGTGTTCAGATACCCCAAATAAGAATGATCCTATTTAAACACCAACGCTCTTTTTTAGTTGAGATTTCTACAAACATTGCATAGAAATGATGGAGAACAAACTAAAAATAGGCCAGTTTTGCCGAGATGAAAATGATTTGTCTGTATTTGGGACTGGAAAGAACAAAACAATGAAACTGTCTTTGGAGGAAGATATCATCCAAATGTTCTACATTTTTTCCCTACATACTTTCCAGCATTTAATAAAAACTTACAAAACATGTCAATAAACACAGTCACTAACCAAACCCCAAAGAGAAAACAGATAGGAACAGGTGTCCGGGTATTCTAATTCTTGTTGGAGATACACACAGATTTAAAATAACTGAGTTTAACGTATATAATAAGATAGAGTACAATTTGAAAAGTTCCCAAACATCAACTCTTTAAAAAGAAATTAAGAATTAAAGGATGAATCTAATGGCACCTTAAAAACTGCAGAAGACGGGATTAGTATTTGGCCTATAGATTAGTAGAAAATAATTTGTAATGAAGCATAAAGAAAGGACTGAAAATGACATATCTATAGATAAATTAATAGAATTAATAAAAATAGCAGTGTTGCTGAGTATAATTTCTATATGAATTAATTACATTTTTACATTAGCAACAAACATTTAAAAATGAAAGTTGAAAGCTAAATCAATTTACAACAGTTTGAAAGTCACCAAATACCTAGGAATAAGTCTAATAAAAAATTGCAATACTGCTACATAGAAATCTAAAAATTACTACAAGAGAAATCAAAGAAAATATATCAAAGGGAGGAAAGTATCATGGTAAGAAATATAGAAAGAACTGATATCTTAATAATATTGAATCCTCTAATCTCTGATTTACACCAAAATTGTTTTTGAAAAAAGACAACTGTGAGATTCAAACAATTCCAAAATTGCTTTTGAGAAAAATATACATTACTTAGCTTGACTGTGAATATTTCACAATGTGCAAATATATACACAATTTAAAATTTTCAACTGTACCTCAACAAAACTGAAAAGATGCAACAAGGAAAAGGTTATCTTTTCAGTAAATGGTGCTAGGTCAATTGAATTTTTATTAAAAAGGTGGTAATTTATTTCTACTTCATACCTCACACATGAAATTCATTTGCAATGGAATGTTAATGTAAATGCTTATTGCTCAAGACTCCACCTCAAGCCTTCTTTCTTCCAACAAGCATCACCTTACTGTTCTAACAGTCACTTATGTACTTATTTTCTAAATACTTTTTACAGGTAGAAATTGTATCATATTATGCTGTTATACATTTTCTTTAGCCATGACCATTTTATTGACCCAATGAGGTATAAGCTCTTTAAAGAGAAGAAATATGGGTTTTTATTCCATATCATTAATTTGACAGGTACAATTCCCTGATGTAAAACACTTTGCTATCTGTATGTGATTCATCTACTCAAATACCCTGTTAGATTCTGGAGGCCAAGCTTCCAGCTGTGTTCTTTCTTTTCTCACACATTGAGCCCAATGCCTTGCACAATGAAAACCTCCAATATATACTTATGGATTGAATTTTCCAAGAATTAGGCCTTTATAATACTAGAGACTAACACCACAAAAGTCTTCCTTACTTTAATTCTAAGGGCATCACACTCAGCATAAAATCCTAATGACTCGCCATGTGCCACAGGTCTTACGGGTCTAGCTCCGTCCCAGCTCCCTGGGGCTCTATTCCTTACCTCTCTCGCCTTGCTCCCTCTCAGTCTACTCTTATTCTTCTCTCTGCCTGGAATGCCTTCCCAGGTCTTCACAGTACTTGACTCTTCTTATATTTTCAGTCCTTCTTCAAATGTTGCCTCCATAGAGAGGTCATTATCCATCTTGTCACTCCCTGTCCAATATTCACTTTTGTTTTTCTTCATAGCTTCACCCACTCTTACCTAAAAATAAGCTACCCAAGGGCAGGGATTTTGTGTTTCTTATTTTTGGTGTATCTCCAAGTCTTGCACATACAGTGTGCTCAGTAAATATGTATTGAATATATAAATAAGTGAACAAATTGAGTAAACCCTTGCAATAATGTTTAATGAAAAGAAAAACTTCTAAAACATAGCATTAATTCAGAGTGAATGAAGACAAAATCCTGAGAAACAGAGTAATATAGCAATGATACAGGAAGAAGGCACAACCTCAGAATCTGTGGTTATAATTAATTAAAAAAATAGGGTGAATGTGAGTTGTGGGCAAATTACTTTTACAAAATGATAAGATGTGATAGTGCTTTAAAACTTCTAAATTCAGCCAACATTGAATATTGAGCTATATGGGAAATAATGAATAAAGCTCATTATTTATTTATATCTAACCCTATTCTAAAAAGCAGTGCATCTGGGAGCCAGATGACTTTAGAATCATGTTATTAAAAATAACTCCTTAATTCTTCAACGTAAGTGGAGACAGGCTCATTATCTCATTTAACAGAGGCAGCTCACGATTGTAATCCCAGCATTTTGGGAGACTGAGACAGGAGGATCACCTGAGGTCGGGAGTTCAAGACCAGCCTGACCAACATGGAGAAACCCCGTCTCTACTAAAAATACAAAAAAAAATAGCCAGACGTGGTGGCGCATTCCTGTAATCCTAGGTACCCGGGAGGCTGAGGCAGGAGAATCGCTTGAGCCCAGGAAACGGAGGTTGTGTTGAGCCGAGATAATGCCATTGCACTCCAGCCTGGGCAACAAGAGTGAAACTCCTTCTCAAAAAAAAAAAAAAAAAAAAAAAAGTTGAGGCAGTAAAAATAAATGGTTTGTCTAATGTTTCAACATTAATTTGATGGTGTCATGTTGAATATCAATTTGTAGCCACATGTTTGTTCCTGAATTTGTGACATCATTTATGACATAATTTATATTATGAACATAACTTTCAACAGAGTGAGAGAAGCATCATACTCTGTGCTTTAGAACAGATTTCTCTTCTATAATCATTCAATTATGGGTAACCAGAAAGGCAATGAATATAACATGAGGTCTTAAATGTGGACATTTCCCCCATTAACTCATTCAAAATGTGTTGCCAGAGAGTTGGTTCAGGTTCAAGAGTGAGCTGACTTATGGAAAGACATGAACTGAAACCCAAATTAGAATCTAAAAGGATGTATGGTACTATAGAGCAGAGAAAGTGGGTTTGTGGTGGCACAGTGGTGGTGCATACCAACTGGATGACTCTTGACAAATCACATAGAAGTAGTTTCTTTAAAAAATTAAAATTAAACAAATTAGGGGTAATATTGGGATAGACAATTATTTTTCCTCTTGTACACCATATCCTATAGATGTATCCCTTTATTTTTATTTATTTTTTATTCATTGATATTCAAAACCCCATTCTCCCAACCAAAAAGTTCCAGCCTCAAACTTGTTAAAGTCAAAACAATTGTTAAAATGGAAAATAGAAGCAATTTTTATCATTGGCCCACCACAGTTTGGCTCAATTCTTCCAGTCTCTGCTCTAGTGAGAACGAAGCCAGACCACACACTGAGGCTGAATTACAACACTTCAAAAAGAAGAAAAACACTAATGGAAAAAGTCAAATGGGTTTCCAAATAGGAGGTGGTAGACAGTACAGAAACCTCTTAGCACAGCTCTTACAAGGCTAAACTCTGAATCCCAGGCCCCAACAGGCAATCATTAGCTTGCCTTCCCATTCTTCTGTGGTTATAGGACAGGAAATGTCCATTCAGCTGCACATTGTTCTAGAGTGCATCAGCTTAAGTGGAAATGCATTTTTAGAGCCTCTTAACCGAATCCCCACTTTTGTAAAATGGATCCTGTCATTTATAAAAATAAAAATGAGAGCTGCATGAGATATTTTCTTCCTTAAAATTATTTCAGCAAGTGAATGAAAAATTTAAAGGAGTAAATGTTTGGAAGGAAGTCTTTAAGTTGATAGTGATAGAGAAACCTAATTTTGTTATCTTGGACACAAATGCAGCTTCCTAACTCTTAGAAGACAAGTGAATGTTGATAACGCAAACTATGGAAAGGGGAGGGGTGCAGAGAGGTTTCAGGGAAAATTCAGGAAAGGTATTTTATTTCTTCTGGAATGTTGGCTATCTCTTTTCTCTGGCCACGGCACTTAGGACACAGTGGTAAGCAGAAGACAGATTAAAATTTAAAAACAGTCCCACAGATGCAAAATTAGAATTTGTCCTGAGTGCTAGAAAAGAGAGGTACATGTTAATATGAGTATAAAACGTATAAATTGACTCCGGGAGGCTTTTCTGAAGGAATATCACGAAGCTGACCTATACTATGAGCAAATAACTCTCAAAATCATGAAGCAGTTTGTCTCCTGAACACAGCCATGCTGAGAAGTTCTAAACTATAGCTTGGTTAGACCTGGGAAGGTTAAGGTCATTTGGCCAGACATATATGTTTCCATGGCTCTTTCACAAACATTATGCAAACTTCTGAAAATCTGGACTTAACTTGACATTTAAGGAGTCCTTTGGGGAAGAGCACAAATAGGAGCTTGAGAGATGCTTTAAATCTAGTCAGCAGAAATAAAAGGATAAAAATAAAGAAGCAACAGGGAAGAAAATTGACATTTTTAAGTGGCAAGTAGAAGCTAGATGCTGTGTATCAATTACCTCACTGAATCTCCCCAAATACTACAGCCATTGGGTATAATTATCCCCATTTTATACTGGTGGAAACTGAGGCTCCTAAGATTTAAGTAGCTTACCGATGATGACAAATTCAGATAGTAGGTATGCTAGGATTTGAACACAGGACTTGCTTTGATTTCTTACTTTGCTCTTCATTTTTCCTTACACAGTACCTCTCTAGAGAAACATCAGTAGGCTTTAGGAGTGGATAAGAGACGTCATTTTTAACTCTATCTCTAATTCAGTTTAAATATAGAAAAACAGTCCTGAAAATTAAAACTGCCATTATCCTTTTTTTTGTTTTTGTTTTTGCTTTTGTTTGTTTTTTGAGACAGGGTCTCACTTTGTCGCTCAGGCTAGAGTACAGTAGCGCAGTCACAGCTCACTGCATCCTCGACCTCTTGGGCTCAAGTGATTCTCCCACCTCAGCCTTCTGAGTAGCTGGGACTACAAGCACGCACCACTGAATCCAGCTAACTTTTTTTCTTTTTTGTAGAGATAAGGACCTCACTATGTTGCCCAGGCTATGTCATTATCCTAAGAGACAGATTCCAGAGATTTGCCTTAACTCTGTGTGTCTTGATAACTATTTTTTCTGTCAATTTAGTCATGCTCTATCCTTCTTTTGTGAAAATAGAAGGGGCTTTTCCCTGACCACAGAGACAGACCCATAACTCAGGCCAGGACAATAACACTTTCCTATTCTCCTGTCATAATATCAGTGTGGCAGCCATTGTAGTTTGGCTCACTCAATACTCAAATATAATCACATTCTCCCCTACTTGACTCTATCACAGAGACTGAAAAAGACAAAATAATTGATTTCTCAGACTCTTCTGTGGATAACAGTAGCCATGTGGTCCATTTCTAGTCTATAAGATTTAAGTGAAAGTTTGCTGAATAGGATTTCTGGGAAAGATTTTACTTCCCTGATAATAAAGAACAGACTCAGTTGGCTTGTCCTTTTGCTCATTTGTTCTCTCTCCAGCCTGAAGTTCAGATGTGATAGCTAGAGGCACAGCACCCATTCTATAACCATGAAGCAATAAGCCTGAGGGCATAAGTCAACACTCAAGATGTTGGTTCAAGAAGAAGGAAAGTGCCTGGGTCCTTCAGTCACTTTTCTGGCCACAAACTGTCTACCTTTGGTTTTGTCATAGGAAAAAAAATTATCCAATTGTTTAAGCCACTATTGTGAGGTTATCTTCTGTTTTACTGCCAAAAGCACTCCTGACAGATAGCCAGAGTTGGGCACACAAAACAAGCCAGGCCAATTGACGTTCTTACTCAAGATCTTTCTGACTGAGTGAGAAGGGTAACACTGTTTTCAATATTTTGCCTCAAGGCAATGGTCATGTTCCCTGCAGTTGTGTCCACTCTACAGAAACAGGATGGACCCCCAATAAAATTTGTTTGGATGTCTAGATTGATGATGTCCCGTGCAAACCAAAAGGGTATGTAGAGGTTAGGGATAAATCCAAAAACAGATATACTAGACCTGTATCAAACAAATGCACAAAACAATGTTGGCAGAAATTTTAAAAACCTAAATAAATTGGTAAACTTACCTTGCATACGGGTTAGAGAACTCAATATTTTAATATGTAAATCGCCCCAACTTAATTTGTATATCACATTAACTACAATCAAAATCTCAGCAAGCTATTTTTTGGGAAAAGTAAACTGATTTTAAAATTTATGTAGAAGTGACCAACAATAGTCAAAGCAACTATTGAAAAAGGATAAAATAATTGAAAAAAACTAACATTTGATCTCAAGAATGATTATGAAGCTATAATAGTCAAGATTGTCTGGTAATGGCATCAAAATAAAAAAAAAATAGATCTATGAAATAAAATAGAAATTCCAGAAATAGAACTACACATATATGAACAACTGATTTTTGGCAAAAATGCACAGTCAATTCAATGGTAAAAGAGAGAAGAGATGGTGCTGGAACAATTGGCTACTGTGAAAAATAAAAGCTTCAATCTATACTCCATGCCATATATAAAAATTAACTCAACATGAAGCATAGCCCTAAATGTAAACCTAAAATATAAAACTTTGAGAATAAAACATAGAAGAAAACTTTTATCATATTGGGTCAGGCAGTGATTTCTTAAATATGGCACTATTACAATGGATGAGAAATAGAAATTTTACTGTGATTTTGATTTGCATTTACCTAATTACTTATGACGTTGAGTTTCTTTTCTTGTGCTTGTAATTTTTATATCTTCTTTGATGAAATGTCTGTTCAAATCTTCAGCCTATTTTTATATTTCTTTCTCTTATTGACTTGTGTGTTCTTTGTATATTCTAGATACAAGACAGTTATCAGATCATTGTTTTGTAAATATTTTTCCCAGTTCGTGGCTTGCCTTTTAATTTTTAAATAATTTCTTTTGAAAAGTAAATGTTTTTAATTTAATGAAGCTCATTTTTTAATATTTTAAATGAATTTAGCTTTATATATCCTGATCAATCTTTGCTTATGCCAAGATTATAATGAGTTTCTCTGCTTTCTTCTAGTTGTATCGTTTTAGCTTTCCCAGTTAGGTCTCTAATCTATTGGAAGTGTGTGGTGATGCTGAGGTTCTTTTTTTTTTTTTCTCGTGTAGGTATTCAGTTCTTCCATCACATGTGTTGAGATGGCTATACTTTATGCATACTTATCTTCACACTTTTAACAAAATAATTGTTCGTATTTATTTAAGGACTGGATATATTTCTAAACTCCCTGTTCTGTTTGATTTATTCATTTTTAAGACCATTATGACCATGTCGTGATTAATGTAGTTTTGTTAAATTCTTAATTCAGAGAATGTGCTAACTTTGACTTTTACTTCTATTGCTTTTAGGTTGGTGCAAAAGCAGTTGCAGTTTTTGCCATTACTTTCGATGTTAATAAGCATAGTCTATGTCCTTTGAATTTCCATATCGATTTTTAGAATCAGTCTGCCTATTTCTAAAGAAAAGCCTCTCCCTCCGTAGCTTCCTCCTCCTCTTAAGTATTCTGACTCACAAATTCCAGCATGTTGTCCTCTTCAAACTCTATCTTTTTAAACCCTGAATCTACAAGGACACCAGGCTCCATTTGGGCTCATCCATCCTACCCTGAGGCCTGGAAATTGCTTCCAGGAAGCACTGGAGCATTTAGAGCGCTGACCCCATTTGTTTTCCTTCTCTTAGAGATTATAATCCTCTGGTGTCTGTTGTTCAATATCTGGAAACAGTTGTTTCCATTATTTTGTCCAGTTTTCTGTTTACATTGAGGAGACATTCTCTGCAACAGTAAATTCTTTATGGACAGAAGCAGAATGCCTGCCAGACATTTTAATATTAGCCCTTCCAGTGCATGTGTAGTGCATTTTATTGTTATTTTAATTTGCATTTTCTGAATGACTTATGACATTGAGCATCCTGCATGTGCTTATTAGTCTTTTACATATTTTCTTTTATGAAAGATTTATCACATATTTTGCTTATTTTGATTTTTTTGGCTTCTTTACATTTGTAGGAGTTCTTATGTATTCTAGAAGCCAGACCTTTGTCAGAAATATTAATATGTACTGTGAACATTTGCTCCCACTCTGTACGTTTTCTTTTCATTTTTAGTAGTATATTTTTGTAGAGCAGAAGTTGCTAATATAATAAAACTCAATTGTTGATTTGTAAAATTTTATGATTTACACTTTTTGTGTCCCAAGATACCTTTGCCTACCCCCAAAGTTACAAAGGTTTTCTCCTATCTTATTTTACTAGACATTTTATAAGTTTTAACTTTTATGTTTATATCTGATCCACTTGAAACTAATTTTGCCTGTATAGGTTAAGGTAAGGGTTGAGGAACATGTTTTTCAAGTATATGTCTAATTATACCAGAACCACTTTTGGAAATAAATATTTTCCTCATTTAATTATCTTGGTACACTTGATAAACATGATCTCCCTTTATATTCCCTTTTAATTTGTGTTCATTTTTGAAAGATGTTTCTATTGTGTTTACATTATTTTTTCAGTGCTTTAACAACACCATTTCATTATGTACCATCTTACAAAGCTCCTTAAAATAATTCTGCTGTCACACTTATTTTATTCCTTTGTATATAATGTGCATTTTTTTCCTCTCTACTTTTGAGTTTTTTTTTCTGTATTGTTAGTTTTCTGCAATTTAATTATGATGTGCCTAGGTATTTGTGGTAGACAGAATAATGGAACTCCAAAGATAAACATACTCTAATACTTGGAACTTGTGAATATACTACATTTTGTGGCAAAAGGAGATTAAAGTTGTAGGTGGAATTAAGGTTGCTAATGAACTGACCTTAAAATAGAGTCTTAATTATGTAGGTAGATTCAGTGTATTCACAGGGAGTCTTAAAACTGGAAGAGAGACTCAGAAAGTCAGAAGAAGATGTGACTATGTAAGAAGTTCACAAGGAGGTGCAATGTTGCGATCCTTGGAGGTGAAGAAATGGGATTATGTGGGTGGCTCTAGAAGCTGGAAAGGTCTTGGATTCATACTATTTGTGGATTATTAATCCTTATGTATCAGTGGAGTCGTATTTTTATTAAATTTGGAAAATGTTCAGCTATTATTTCTTCATATGCGTGTGCATATATATATACACACACATATATGTGTGTGTGTATGTGTATATATATATTATATACACACATATTTAGACGGAGTCTCACTCAGTCGCCCAGGCTGGAGTGTAGCGGCACAATCTTGGCTTACTGCAACCTCTACCTCCTGGGTTCAAGCAATTCTCCTGCCTCAGCCTTCCAAGTAGGTGGGATTACAGGTGACCGTCACTACACCAGGATAATTCTTGTATTTTTAGCAGAGACGGGGTTTTACCATGTTGGCCAGGCTGGACTCAAACTCCTGACCTCATGTGATCTGCCCGCCTAGGGCTTCCAAAGTGCTAGGATTATAGGCGTGAGCCACCGTGTCCAGCACCTCTTCTAATATTTTTAATGATTCTCACTTCAGGATTTAACACTATCTGATATTTATCACAAGCCCCTGAATGTCTTTTTTTTTTTTTTTCATTCTTTTTCTTTTTTTCTCTCTCTGGACTTCATTTGGTAGTTTGAACTACTGCATACTCAGGTTTACTCATCTTTTTTAACATTGTGTTTAATCTGTTAATCTCATCCAGTAAAACTTATTTTAGTTCTCTTTGGTTCTTTTTCATTGCGTATATTTATTTCCTCACATTTTGTTTTAAATGCTTGAAGAGATCTGTGATAGCCCTTTTAAAATCATTATCTATTTATTTCACCTTTTCTGTCATTTTTTGGGTTTGCTTCTATTTCTGCTTATAGGTAACAATTTCCTGTTTCTTATTTCTAATCATTCAGTGCTGGGCACTTGTGAATTTTATGTTTTTGAGTACTAATTTAAAAATTGTTTAAAGGCTATTAAACTTTGGTCTGTCAGATAGTTATTTGTAGATAAATTAATTTTTTTGAGGTTTATTTTTAAGTTTAGTAGAGCACGTTTGGAGTAGTTTTGCACTAGGAATTTTTTTTTCCAGTCCTACTACTAACTCTTTCTGCTGTGTATATTGAATGTCCTGAGTGTGCAACGTAAACTCTCCATTCTAGCTGGTCAAAACTCAAGTCTCCTAGCCTTGTAAACTCTGCACTTCTTTAGCTTTCGGGTCTCAAGTCTTTCTTTTCCTTGACTAGTGGATTGTTTCCTATGCATGGAAACAATTTCTAAATTTCCATATTTCTAAAATTTAGAAACAGACTCAAGGGTACCCTATGCAGATTTCTGAGGCTTTCACTCTCCAGCTCCCTCTTTTCTGGCACTCTACTCTACAATTTTCAGCTTTCTCCACCTCCCTGAAATCTAGTCTCTGCCTCTTCAGAGAGATCACCATTCTATACTTGGGATTCCCCCCCACCACCTACACCGTGGGCTGGAGAACGCCTCTAGAGAAAAAGTCACAAAAATCACAGGGCTCATCACACTTGGTTATCTTTTCTCAGTATCAGGATTATTAATATCTTCATGGTCTATAATGACAGTAGTCCAATGTCTGCAAACCATTGCTTCATATATGTATTAGTCCATTTTCACACTGCTGATACAGACATACCTGAGACTGGGCAATTTACAAAAGAAAGAGGTTTATCGGACTTATAGCTCCACATGGCTGGGGAGGCCTCACAATCATGGCAGAAGGCAAGGAGGAGCAAGTCACATCTTACGTGGATGGCAGCAGGCAAAAAGAGAGCTTGTGCAGAGAAACTTCCATTTTTAAAACCATCAGATCTCGTGAGACCCATTCACTATCACGAGAACAATGCGGGAAAGACCCGCCCCCATGATTCAATCATCTCCCACTGGGTCCCTCCCATAACATGTGGGAATTATGGGAGCTACAGGATGAAATTTGGGTGAGGACACAGAGCCAAACCATATCATTCTGCCCCTGGCTCCTCCCAAATCTCATATTTTCACATTTCAAAACCAATCATGCCTTGCCGAGAGTCCACCAAAGTCTCAATTCACTTCAGCATTATCTCAAAAGTCCACAATCCAGTATCTCATCTGAGACAAGGCAAGTACCTTCTGCCTATGAGCCTGTAAAATAAAAAACAAGTTAGTTACTTCTTAGATACGATGTAGGTACAGGCATTGGGTAAATACAGCTATTCCAAATGAGAGAAATTGTACAAAACAAAGGGGCTACAGGCCCCATGCAAGTCCAAAATCCAGTGGGGCAGTCAAATCTTAAAGCTCCAAACTGATCTCCTTTGACTCCATATCTCACATTTAGGTCACGCTGATGCAAGAGGTGGGTTCGCATAGTCTTGGGCAGCTCCTCCCTTGTGGCTTTGCAGGGTACAACCTCCCTTCCAGCTGGCTTCATGGGTCAGCAATGAGTGTCTGCAGCTTTTCCAGGCACACAGTGCAAGCAGTCACCTCAGCATCTACCATTCTGGGGTCTGGAGGACAGTGGCCCTCTTCTCACAGCTCCACTAGGCAATGCCCCAGTAGGGACTCTGTGTGAGTGTGCCCACCCCACATTTCCTTTCTGCACTGTGCTAGCAGAGGTTCTCCATGAGGACCCTGTCCCTACTGCCTGGGAATCCAGGCATTTCCATACATCTTCTGAAATCTAGGCAGAGGTTCCAAAACCTCAATTATTGACTTCTGTGCACTCGCAGCCTCAACACCACATGGAAGCTGCTGAGGCTAGAGACTTGCACCCTCTGAAGTCATGGCCCTAGTTCTACATTGGCCCCTTTCAGCCATAGCTGGAGTGGCTGGCATGCAGGGCACCAAGCAGCATGGGGAGCCTGGGCCTGGCCCAGGAAACCACTTTTTCCTCCTAGGCCTCTGGGCCTGTGATGGGAGGGGCTGCTGCAAAGGTCTCTGTCATGCCCTGGAGACATTTTTCCCATTATCTTGGTGATTAACATTCAGCTCCTTGTTACTTATGCAAATTTCTCCAGCCAGCTTGGGTTTGGATTTCTCCTCAGAAAATAAGATTTTCTTTTCTATTGCATTGTCAGGCTGCAAATTTTCCAAACTTTTATGTTCTGTTCCTCTTTTGAAACGGAATGCCTAAACAGCACCCAAGTCACCTCTTGAATGCTTTGCTGCTTAGAAATTTCTTCCACCAGATACCCTAAATCATCTCTTTCAAGTTCAAAGTTCCACGAATCTCTAGGGCAGGGGCAAAATGCCACCAGTCTCTTTGCTAAACTGTAACAAGAGTCACCTTTGCTCCAGTTCCCAATAAGTTCCTCATCTCCACATGAGTTCCCAATAAGTTCCTCACCTCCACCTCAGTCTGGACCTTATTGTTTATATCAGTATCAGCATTTTTGTCAAAGCCATTCAACAAGTCTCTAGGAAGTTCCAAATTTTCCCACATGTTCCTGTCTTCTCCTGAGCCCTCCAAACTGTTCCAAACTCTGCCTGATACTCAGTTCCAAAGAGGCTTCCATATTTTCGGGTATCTTCTTGGCAATGCCCCACTCTGCTGGTACCAATTTACCATATTAGTCCATTTTCACACTGCTAATAAAGACATAACTGAGACTGGACAATTTACAAAAGAAAGAGCTTTATTGGACTTACAGTTCCACATGGCTGGGAAGGCATCACAATCATGGTGGAAGGCAAGGAGAAGCAAGTCACATTTTGGATGGCAGCAGGCAAAGAGAGAGCTTGTGTGAGAAACTCCCATTTTTAAAACCATCAGATCAGAATAGGGCATGTCAGACCTATTCACTATCATGAGAACAGCACAATAAAGACCCACCCCTGATTCCATCTTCTCCCACCAGGTCTTCCCCACAACACGTGGGAATTTTGGGAGCTACAAGATGTGATTTGGGTGGGGACACAGAGCCACATAATATCAATATACCAGTTTTCCAGTTGTTTATGGCAGGAGGGTAAGTCTTATATCAATTTTTCTAGCAGGTAAGGAAGCATAATTGCTCTCTTTAGTTTTCATTGAAAATTTATATGTTGAAATATTATAAGTATGACTTACAAAAACAAAAGATTCTTTTCTTTCTTGTGTGTTCTTTCATGTATACTAGAGTGTCACCTAATTGCAAGGATTAATCTGTAAGAAAAAAATAGTTGGAATTCAAATGGTATGCCTTAATCAGTTTTGCTTTAATTCCCAAAAGGAATTTTAAAAAATTATTTTCCTCCATGCATATTTTCAAGTAAATGTGTACATATTTTATCAAATGTTTACATCTTTTTGGAAGAGACATGATTTCCAGAATATTATACAAATTGGCATTAAACCAACCTCCTCACTATTTGTTGTTTGTTTACTGTTTATTTGTTCAATGTTTATTTTTTGTTTATTGTTTTAGTAAATGTCATAGCAACTTGAATCTATAATCTCTTTTATAATGTATGTGTTGGCTCCTTTATAACCTCATTTCCAGCAAAGACTATTTTGACAAAATGTACTATATTTTTAGTCTTAAATTATCTTATTGCTTATGTATTACACTTCTCTGCCACAATAATGAGGACTGAAAGGGAAAGTTAACTTTTTTCTCATTTTCTGAAATTACAATTCTCTAAATATTAAAAGTGCTTTTTTCTGCATTTTATTATAATTATTTCTATTGTCATAAAATTGATCCAAGTAAGATATAACTCACATTTTGTTAAGTAATTATTAAACATTCAAAGTGAAGTTTTTTTTTAAGAAATGCATTTCTTAATGAGATAGATAGGCATTTTTTGTGTCCAGTTAGGTTTTAAATCCTTGGATGAAATAAGAAGTAAGATATATTGCTCGAATTAGATGGGTTCCAACATCAATTTGATACTCATCTTTCATTTTTATAGATCGAAGCCCTGAAGAAGCATGTAGTCTTAAACTTAAAAAATTGAATGGAGGAAGTATTATTTTAGCTATTTCATTCAATTCTTCGAACAATTTCTGAGTTACATAACAGTGTAATTTATTGCTAAAAATTATTTTTTATAATCACTATGTAGATAACTAGATCATAGTCTAATTTGGTATTTCTGATTGCAAAGAATTTGAAGCCATCTGATGTGCAAAGAAAAAGTTCATTAATCAGTAATTAGAAATTAGTGCCATTCATTTTCATTGGTGTCATAATACCAATATTTAAATTTTTTTATAGTTCGAATTTTTATGTTAGATTCAGGGGGTATATGTGTAGGTCTGTTACGTAGGTATATTGGATGATTCTGACGTTTGGACTACAAATGATCCCCTCACCCAAGTACTGAGCATGGTACTCAATAGTTAGTTTTTCGAACTTTCCCCTTCCTCGCTCCCCTGCTCTGGTAGTCCCCAGTGTCTCTTGTTGCCATCTTTATGTCCATGAGAATCCAATATTTAGTTCCCACTTATAAGTGAGAACATGCGGTATTTGGTTTTCTGTTTCTGCATTAATTTGCTTAGGATAATAGTCTCCAGCTGCTTCCATGTTGCTGCAAAGGACATAATTTTGTTCTTTTTTTATGACTGCATATTATTCATAGCATTCCATGGCACATATGCACCATATTTTCTTTATCCAATCCACTGTTAATAGGCACATAGTTTGATTCCATGTCTTTTTTGAGTAGTGCTATGATTAAAATATGAATGCATGTGTCTCGATATTTTGAATTGTCCCTTTTCTCACAGGTTTGAACACCATGAGTCACAAATAAAATAAGATTAAACTTTTCTGTTGTAAAACAGAAAAAAGGGCTATTAATTTCTTGACTATAGGCACTTTCTTAGGTAGATGACTCTTGGGAAAGTACAGGCATGCCTTATTTTATTGTGCTTCACTTTACTGTCTTTCATAGATTCTATGTTTTATAACCAATTGAAGGTTGGTGGCAACCCTGCGTCAAGCAAGTCTATGGGACCATTTTTCCAACAGCATGTGCTCACTTTATGTCTCAGCGTCACATTTTGGTAATTCTCACAATATTTTAAACTCTTTCCTATTATTATATCAGTTATAGTAATCTGGGATCAATGATCTTTGATGTCATTATCATAATTGCTTTGGGGCACCACAAAGGATGCCCATATATAAGACAGTGAAGTTAATCAATAAATGTGTGTGTTTTGACTGCTCCACTAACTGGCTATTTCCTCATCTCTTTTTTTCTCATCAGGCCTCCCTATTCACTAAGATAAAATACTATTAGACTTAAGTCAATTAATAACCTCACAATGGCCTCTAAATATTCAAGTGAAAGAAAGAGTTGCACATCTCTCACTTTCAGTTAAAAGCTGGAAATGACCAGGCTCAATGATGAAGGCATGTCAAAAGCCAGCTAAAAGCTAGACCTCTTGTACCAGTTAGCCAAGTTGTAAACACACACACACACACACACACACACACACACACACACACATATATAGAAATCACTCCAGCCTGGGCGACAGAGCGAGACTCTGTCTCAGAAAAAAAAAAAAAAAAAAAAGAAGGAAATTAGAGATGCTACTCCAGTGAACACATGAATGATACTAAAACAAAACAGCCTTATTGCTGACATGGAGAAAATTGTTATGGTCTGTATAGAAGATCAAAAAAGCCACATTTCCTTATTAAGCCAAACCCTAATCTAGAGCAAAGCCTCAACTCTATTCAATTCTGTGAAGGCTGAAAGAGATGAGGAAGCTGCAAAAGGAAAGTGTGAAACTAGCAGAGTTTGGTTCATGAGGCTTAAAGAAAGAAGCCATCTCTATGACAGAAAAGTGCGAGGTAAAGCAGCAAGTGCTGATGGAGAAGCTGCAGGAAGTTATCCAGAAGATCTAGCTACGATCATTTATAGAGGTGGCTACACTAAACAACAGATTTTCAGTGTAAATGAAATAGCCTTTTATTGGGAGAAGATGGCATCTAGGACTTTCATAACTAGAAGAAAGACAATGCCTGGCTTGAAAACGTCAAACAACAGGCTGACTCTCTTCTTAGAGGGCTAATGCAGATGGTGACTTTAACTTGAAAGCAATGCTCATGTGCCATTTCAAAAATCCTAGGGCCCTTAAGAATTATGCTAAATCTACTCTGCCTATGCTTTATATATGGAACAACAAAGCCTGCATGACAGCACATCTGTTACAGTAGGGTTTACTGAATATTTTGAGCTCACTACTGAGACCCACTACTCAAAATTTTTTTTCTTCAAAATATTACTGCTCAATAACAATGCACCCAGTCACCCAAGGGATATGATGGACATGTACAGGGAGATTAATTTTGTTTTTATGCCTGCTAACACAACATCTATCTGTAGCCCATGGATCAAGGAGTCATTTCAATTTTCAAGTCTTATTGTTTGAGACATACATTTCATAAGTCTATAGCAGCTGTAGATAGTGATTTCTCTGATAAATCTGGGAAAAGTAAATTGAAAACCTTCTGGAAAGGATTCAGTATTCTAGATGCCATTAATCACATTTTTGATTCATGAAATTAGGTCAAAATATCAATACTAAGAGGAGTTTGAAAGAAGTTGATTTTAGTCTTTGTGGATGACTTTGAGGAGTCTGAGACTTCAGTGGAGAAAGTAATTGCAGATATGGTAGAAATAGCAAGAGAACTGAAATTAGAAGTGGAACCTGAAGATGTGAATGCTGCAGTCTCACAATAAAACTGAAATGGAGTTTGAGCACAGTGGCTCATGCCTGTAATCTCAGCAGGCATGAGCCACAGGGAGGCTGAGGCAGGTAAATCACCTGATGTCAGGACTTCAAGACCAGCCTGACCAACATGGTGAAACCCCATCTCTACTAAAAATACAACAATTAGCCCAGAGTGGTGGCTCACGCCTGTAATCCCAGCTACTCAGGAGGCTGAGGCAGGAGAATTGCTTGAACCCAGGAGTCAGAGGTTGCAGTGAGCCGAGATCACACCACTACACTCCAGCCTGGGCGACAAAGCAAGACTGTCTCAAAAAACAAAAACAAAAACAAAAACAACAAACTCCAATGGATGAGGAGTTGCTTCTTAAAGATCTCAAATGGATGAGGAGTTGTTTCTATCTTGAGATAGAAATTACTCCTTGTAAATATGCTATGACACTATTAAAAAACAATAAAGCATTTAGAATATTCTATAAACTTAGTTGATAAAGCAGTGGCAGAGTTTGAGAGGACTGACCCCATTTTTGAAAGATGTTCTACTGTGGGTAAAATGCTATCGAACAGCATTGGGTGGTACAGAAAAATCTTTCTTAAGAGTCATTCAATGTTGCAAATTTGTGGTGTCTTATTTTTAAAAAGTGCCACAGCCACCCCAACCTTCAGCAACTACCAGCCATATCAGTCAGCAGCCTTCAACATCAATGCAAGACCTTCTACCAACAAAAAGATGATGACTCACTGACGCCTCAGATGATCATTAGCATTTTTAACAATAAATTGTTTTAATTAACACATTTATATTATTTTTTATACATAATGCTATTGTATACTTAATAGATGCAGTATAGTGTAAACATAACTTCAATATCTGCTGGGAAACAAAACATTTGTGTGACCCACTTCATTTCAACAATCACTTTATTGCAGTGGTTTAAAGTAAACCTGCAATATCTCTGAGGTATGCCTGTACATAGATGTAAGTTGAGGATCTGGAAATTTGCCCTGTATTTTAAGCTATTCTTGTCCGTGCATTACTTGGAAAATCTTTATGTACACCCACAGATCTCAGTTGGAAGATCATAGAACTAGAAGACTGTGTGTGTGTGCATGTGTGTGTGTGTGTATGCTCTATTCTGAACACCTCTAGGCCCTGTACAATCTAGAATAAAAGACGTGGATTCTGCTTTCTATATGACTACACTTTGGCCAGCTGCAGTGGCTCACACCTGTAATGCTAAGCACTTTGGGAGGCTGAGGCAGATGGATCATTTGAGGTCAGGAGTTTGAGACCAGCCTGACCAACAGGGCGAAACCCCATCTCTACTAAAAATACAAAAATTAGCTGGGCATGGTGGCAGGCACCTGTAATCCCAGCTACTCAGGAGGCTGAGGCAGGAGAATCACTTGAACCTGGAGGCGGAGGTTGCAGTGACCCGAGATCGCACCACTGCACTCCAGCCTGGGCCACAAGAGCGAGACTCCACATCAAAAAAAAAAAAGACTACACTTTATTTGGAAACACAAGACTACACACTTACGCTGTGTTACTCTGTTTCTATAGATGAGGCAAATGGAGCTCAGGAAGATGAGAAAGCATGTGCAGTTTCACAGCCAGTAATTGATGGCCTTGGAGCTCAAACCTTGGCTCTGTTAATTGAAAGTCCATGCTCTTTTTCTTAATACCATCTTCCAAATGGCCAGAAAAACAGTATAATTTGACTAACTTTGTAAATGGAAGCTATTATGTGAATATGTATTATTTGAAAGTTTACATGAAGAAAGAGGGAAAAAAAATAACTGGGCCTTGAGGAATGGGGGAGATTTCTGTAGATAAAAACAAAAAGCCAGATAAGCTGAGGCACAGTATAAAGAAGTTGGGAATGTGTAAGGCACATTGTAGAAGAAAGGGAAAACAAAAACAGTCGGAGACGGAGTTTATTTGGAAAGCAGAGAAAGTTGGCAAGTTGTTGTGGAGTCAAGCATGGAAAATCTTAAAATGAAAATGATTTTCTTGAGAATTAGGAGGCATTGATGGGTTTTGAACAGGGGACATGGTAAAAGTCATGTTTTAGGAAGAATTATCTGGTAGCAGCCTGCAGTATGGTTTGGAAACGGCTTTGACAAGACTACCTAAGTAGGCTGTTGTAATAATCCAGATGTGAGGTTATAATGGAATAGACTAGAGTGTGAGCTGTGGGAATATAAAGGAGAAGACAAATACCAGAGACAGTAAGAAGGAAATCGCAGGCTGGGTTAAATAATGCATGTGGGGAATGGTGAAATATTAGGCAAGAGAGACTACCTTGGATTACACAGAGCCTTTAATGCAAGTTCAGGGCCTGTGTATTTTAGAGAGCAAGGAGCCAAAAAAAAGTTTTGAGCATAAAAGGAAGAGTGTTTGAAGACTATTAATAGTGAAATAGATATTTTTATCTTATTCTACAGCAATGAAATTAAAATATAATTCTAAAAACCCAGGAATCTAAAGTCTCAATTCCATAAATCAGGAACTCCTTTCCTCAAAGAGTAACACAAAGTTGTTTATTTGTCATATTCGATCGCAGCCAGATTAGCTTGTTTCTGCCATTGTGTGTTTAAAAGAAAGTGTATGTAAATGGTTACTGAGACTTTTGGATTGCTCTGGAATTGTTTTCTATCAGGGGACAAAGAAGGTGTAAATAATTTGGGCTCAGCTACCCTCTCCAGATAGTAAAGCTTGTGCGATCAATGGCTGCTATTCCCAACTTCACCAAAACACCACTCAAGACAGCTGGCTGCTTGGTAAGAGTTTCTATGACCAGGAGCTGGAGCTGAAGGGAACATTGAAAACAGATAATTGGAAGTGAATCTCCCATGTCATGAAAAGTGCAGGGAGACTTTCAGCAGAGTTTGGAAAGAATTTATCTATTAAGTCCCACGAGAGAATCATAAGTCAGAGGAAGGGTTGTCCTGGCAAAATCATGCAAGACTGACTGTTTTCTTCAGTGTCCATTTGACTTGCTAAGCATAGAGGTTTCTTCCTCCTTCTCTGTCTTTCTCTCTCTCTCCTGCTCTCACACTCCCTCCTACTCTCTCCTACTCTGCAATTCCCTTTCCCAGATATCTAACTAGATGAGAGTTACCAGTCTCTACTTTGTTCTCAGTTTTTCTAAGTGACTCTTAAGGAACCACTCACAAGATTGGAAGTAGGGAGCACTAACTTCACCACTCACACTGTAGGGAGAGGAAAAAAAGTGTTGAAAATTTCCCACTGACCCAGTGAGTTGTTACTTCATTGACTCATTCTCTTATCTTTTCACTCAGAAAGATTGATTGGGAGGCAGTAATGAAAGGGTGTTTGGGAATAGCACAGTTAATTTGGTATCTTCCTAAGAAGATTCTAAGGGGGTCTGATCCCCACATTTTTAAAGCTTTTTTATTTTCAATATTATTTATTTAGATGTAATTCCACATTGCCTGAAGATTTTAAAGAATATCACAAAGAAACTCATCTACCTAGATTCATCAATTTTATATATATTTTATCATCCTACCCATGTATGTATGTATGTATGTATGTATCTATCTATCTATCTATCTATCTATCTATCTATCTATCTATCTATCTATCTATCTATCTATCTATCTATCTATCTATCTATCTATCTATCTATCTCCTACCTACCTACCTACCCATCTATTTTCTGCAAGTTGGAGACAGTAAGTCTCTTTAAATATTGTACTGTGTATTTTCTTATGTATCCAGTTCTTTTTAGAATGTGGCAGAATCAGAAATTTGTCCCTAGCTTTTGAATCTAGTGACAAAACCCAGAGCAACTAAGAGTCTGCCTCAGGCATACTATTATAAAAACATTCTATAAAGTATAATTTTCCTAAAAAGCAAGCTGATAAACAGTAGTCTGACAGAAATTTATTATTATATATCAACTACTTATTCAGGTTTTAAAATATACCAGGCAATGTATTTGTAGTTTTACATACTATTTATTGTTCTTATCATATTTTTCGAATCATGCTATTCTTTACAATAAATTTATGATGGAGGCCTTATTTGAATAAATTAGCCATAAAATATTAGTTCACTAAGTGAGGAAACCTAAAAAGTATTACTAGTTAAAGTTGTATTAATTACTAATGTATGTACCTTTATATCAGAAGGGATGAATATTATATTTTATTAATACAAAACATCATTAAGTGGTTAGGAATATGCACTAATTCTAGAAAATTGTACCAATATAGAGCTTACAGCTCTTACTGAATGTGTTTGCTTTAGACAGGGAGTTTGGTTAGTTTAATTTTGTACAGGCTTTACTTCACCCTTTCTCAAGGGGTAGCCCAGTAGTTCTTTGTTCTTGATTCTTGGAGTTGACTACTTGTTCACTTTTCTCCTGATGTCTCAATGTTCCTTTCCATTCCCTTCTACACTTTTTATTTTTCTTGTCGTATCTATGAAAGACTTTGGACCTAGGTGACCTAGGAGAATAAAAAGCAAAAGAGAGCCAAATATCTACAAAAAAATTCGATCTCTTAGATAGTCCAGGGTAAAACCATTCTAAGCGTAACTTCAATACTAAGATCTTCCTTTTCCCTCCTCATCTATAAGTGACACAATTTGCAATTAAAAAATAGTTGATTTAGCACCTTCTATGTAGCATGCATTGCTCAGTCACTTTATACGTAACACAATTTAATCTTCCAAACAATCCTATGTGTAACTAATGACTGAGAAAAAATTATTATTGAAAAATATGTGACCAGAATATAAATATTATATCCTAGAATATAATCATAATAGAATATAAATATAATAAGATACTAAATACTTAAATATAAATAAAATAACATGATACACACATAATAATATCTCACTATTCGGGGCCATTCTTTTAAAATCATATTTCTTCTCTCATACTATTGGGTGTCATTTGGAGAAAAAAATTAAGAAGTTGCTTCAGATGTTCTCCTTTCTTCAACCTCACCTTGTGTCTTCTTTTTCTGCTACCGTAACAGATAGTATGGCTGGAGTTCCAGTGATTAACTTGGACCAAAAAGTGACTTTGAGAATAGAAATCTTGTGCTAAGCATGGCAGAGCAAAGGAGACTGAATTTTTTGATGACATTGTGAAACCTCCCTAACAGCCTAAGTCAGCCTGCCTCCAGACTTTTTATATATGACACAGAAATATAGTTTTCTCATTTACAGGCTACTCTAGTATCATTTTGGATTTTGCTATTAAATCAAAATAAACCCAAAGCTCTTAACTACGAGTAGTTAACTATGCTATATATTAAGGTGCTTGCACTTTATTTCATCATAAGCTCTGCAGAGACATTAACGATTATTAAACAGAAATCAGAGTGTGATCAGAATTTTTTGTTTCAGATATTTCTGACTAAAATATATTCGATACATTTTTTGAAAACACAATATTGGAGCAGAAAACCATTTAGGAGGTTGTTACAGTGATTAAATAAAAAGATGATGAAAGCCCAATCTAGGAAAGCTATACTCAGGATGGGGTAGGGGAAAGAATAAATAAATACTTCAGATCTAAAACTGGCAACAGTAGATGGAACTAAGACGAGAGAGAGAATGAGGAAGTTCTAGAAACACTTGAGTTTCCAAAACTGTGTGGTGCAATCAATAGTGTTAGTGAATATTGAGAGAATAGTCAGTGGGAAAGCTCAACTTTGCACATGGTGAATTTGAGTTATTTATGGGAAAGCCAAATGGATATATGCAGAATGCAGCTGGATAAAAGAAGACTCTTGCTGTTGTTTACCAGAGAAATTCTGAATCCTACTTACAGAAAGTGTGTGTGTGTGTGTGTGTGTGTGCGTGTGTGTGTGTGTGTGTGTGTGTTTTATGAGAATAAAAATTATCAACCAGAGAGGGAATGAAGAGTGGAAAAATTCATAAATTCAAGACAAGGCCTTGGGGAACCTTAAATTTGGGGGTTGGTGGAGGAAGACAGATGTTCAAAAAGAAGACAGAGAAGAAAGAGTGATTGAGGAACAAAGGTGTTCAAGAATCGTTTCAATAAATGTCATTTCAAGTGACAAAATAAAATGTGCTCAATGCAAGATCACCCTTGGATTGGGCAATGAAGAAGTCATTATTGTTAATGAGAAAAATTTCTGTTGAGTTGTTGAGTTGGGAAAATACTACAGTAAGTTAGGAGCTAATGATAAAGGAGGATTGTTGACCATTCTTTGGAGAAGTTTAGATGAAAAGTAAAAAGAAATATTCAGTAATAGGGAGAGCAAAATCTAGATTAGAAAATGATTAAATGACAGCTAATTTAAAAATAAGAGTTTTGAAGTTGTCATTATTAAATACTATTTGACTGATAGCTTTTGGAATAACACCTGTATCAAAATGATGCCCCACATCCTAGGTTTAGAGAAATTTGGTTTCAGTTTTAAATATTCTAACGAGAGAGGAATGACTCAATACAAATTCCAAGTTCTGTGTAGTTATGAATAAGGTGATAGAGACAGAAAATTATAAATAATTAGTTTGACCAAATTTTGATATCAATAGGAAAAAATAAAATAAATCAGGAGAAGAGTGAGAACAATGTGAACATATTAATTGGTCCACTAATATGGTTTTACATGTCTCTTGGCAGTTAGGAAAATAATACACCAACCACATCTGTACTTTTTCAGTCAGCATGCAGATCCAGGAATAGACTGTAAATTAGTTACCATGAAGCCAACAAGCTCATGCAAATGTCAGAACTCATGTTTCTGAATTTCACTATTTCCCAAAGCAAGTTGACCCAATGATCTATATTTGGTGGTGATTTTTATTCCCAGATGTTGAAAACAGCTTCTTTGCTGGCAGTAGGTCCTTGAGGATGCATGTTCCCTAAGCTTTAAATAGCATGCCCTAAGGAATTAGTATTACCCAAGATATAAAAAGATTAATAAGGATTTAAAATTGAATAACTCCAGTAATTCCTTTAATGGATGTGCATCCAAATTATTTCCTTGGTCAGTATCATAACTGCTTGTTTATCACTGCATTCCTAAGAGATAACTCTCTTAATTTAGTGCCCATAGGGTTTCAGTCACAATGCAGTGCTGAGGCGGCCTGCCTTATTTCTTGGCACATGAGCAACCTTGCATAAGTCCATGTGTGAGACTTTGGAGAGCCCATTTCCTTCGATCCCCTGTGTAGCTTCTTTTTAAAGACATCTGAATTTTTCCTGTTTCTTTCTGGCTTTCATTGAAGATGTTTATTCAATGCAATGTGAGATAATTGAATTCTCAACAAGGAGCATGATGAATTTGCTAATTCAAACTGGGTACCAAGAGGTGGCCTGTCCTCTTTTTCCTTTTGTTGTACTGGGAAAAAAAAGAAAGAAAAAAAAAAAGCGAATGAGTCTCCTTGAGAGCAATTCCCATTTCTGTTTCAAGTTCCCCCAACAAGTCATTAAACATTCTCTGGGTTTTGTCAACAGCCTGGTAAACATCCAGAGAAAGAATCAAAATAAAATTGTTTATTTAACATTCTTCAGCTCCAACTGCTGATTAGGGTAAATAGTTTGGATAAAACTCCTATATGATCCAAAAATCACAAAAAGAAAACATTAGCTATTGGGCAAGTTTAGAATGAGTTTGAAATTCTTTAAACAGCAAAGACATTTTTGCACACTTTGATATTTTCTTCATCTTCGACTCATCTTGTGAAGGCAATGTCAGAGCTAAACATGAATGTTGAACAACCACTGAGAAAGCTCATTGGAATCTAAGTGAAAATGTAGAGAGTGATTTCCAGAACAAGCTATAGGCGGTAACACCTAAAACTCAGTGCTGCCTTTTAAGTAACTGAAAGTTGAGTCAAAATAGCACTTTCCAAGGGCTGCCTTTTCAGACTTTGGGCAAAATTTGTACTTATTCTACTTATCTCCAGAGAACCCAATAATTTAGCCAAAAGAGAAAAAATGTTTCTAATCATCAAAAAGACTTTTATCTTTATAGGAAATCAGTCAATAATATGATGCCTCATTTTATATAGCTGTGCAAGCTTTTTAAAGAAAATATCTATCACAATCCCGAATAAAGATCTAGTGAAATATGCTCCTAATATATTTTTTTAATGTTATTTTCTTCTTATGACCTCTAATCCAGATTTCAGTACATTAATTGTGGTTCAATAAGTGGAATATTTAGCAGATCAATTTTTTTTTTTTTTTTTTTTGAGACAAAGTCTCACTCTGTCGCCCAGGCTGGGGTGCAGTGGTGTGATCTTGGCTCACTGCAATCTCTGCCTCCCAGGCTGGGGTGCAGTGGTGTGATCTTGGCTCACTGCAATCTCTGCCTCCCAGGCTGAGGCAATTCTAATGGTTCAGCCTCTCAAGTAGCTGGGACTACAGGTGTATGCCACTGCACCCAGCTAATTTTTGTATTTTCATTTTAGTAGAGACAAAGTTTTCCATATTAGCCAGGCTGGTCTAAACCCCTGGCCTCAAGTGATCTGCCAGCCTTGGCCTCCCAGTAGATCATTTTTTAACATGAATTTTAACATAAATTTAAGATTTTGAACAGGCCACAAAATTTCCTCTACCAGCCTTGCTCTTTTTATCTGTCCTGCTCCAGATTAACTAATATCGTTACAAGGGCCATAGGACAACACTCACATCGATGCATTCATGTCTTTTCTTAGAAAGTTCTCTTTTCCTTTTTCAAGGCTGATTATAATCCTTAGAATGACTTCAAATGACACCATGAAATATTATTTTACTCGAAATAATGATTGAAAGACAAACTATCATTCTGCAGAATTGTATATTGGACAGTTCCTCAAAAATGAATAAAATGAGTCTGGCACTTTGAGAAACACAAGTGACAATAATTGTGATAAAATTTGAGCTGTCAAAAGAAAATGAAAATTTTGGAAAATGTTTATCTACCACCATGAGTTTGGTAGTTTCCTGATACTTAAAAATATGACTTTTCAATAATGTATATCAACCTTTGGAGATCTACATAAGCCAATAATCTATTATTTTACAAATGAGTAATGTATTAAGTTACAAAATCATATATGAGAAAAATGCCATCTAAAGTATAAGATAAACCAGTAGATTTTGCTATAGAGGGTAAGAAAAGTTTGTTGATATAATTTCGGATTCTTACATTCCAACTAACTTGTAAGAAAATACTACTTGTCAGATGTTAATTTAATACCGAAGAAGAGTATCTGTAATTATTTCCATTCTCCTCCTCTTTTCAATTATATATCTGTGTAAAAGGAGATTTTCTTCATATACTTCAAGTAGAAAAAAATATATTGCTACAGAGTAATTGCAGGAAAAATATAAGAACCCAACTGTCTTTGATTAAGATATCAAAGAGATTTCCAAAAATGTAAAATACTACCATTCTTCTGGCCAAATTTTTGAATATACTGGTTATTTTTCAAAATAACTAATATTAAGGACAATTTAAAGTAGCAAGTTAAATTTATCCATGAAAAATATTTTCAAGGAAATGCAACTTTATAAACTCTAGCTCATTTTATTTTTTGAATTTTTATAAAATTTTGTTCCATTTATTTTTTGAATCCAGGCAAGTTATTTGCCTAAAGAAAAAATATATCTAATCTCATTTAAATTTAAGGATTTCTTAATGACTTTATGTTTGATGCAAATCCTTTTAATCGCTTTCTTCCCACCTAAATTTGGTGAAAGGAGGATAATTTGAGATGGGATTGTGCAGGTGCTATGAATCTCAATGGAGCAAGGGAGTATTAACTTCTCAACCTTGATCTCAGATCACTTCGTTTACCATATATGGAGTAATTTGTCATCTGGTTCTCTACATTGCTGGTACTCAGGGAATCCTCAGTGTTGCCCAATGGGTACTAGAGATCAAGTTAAGTAACCTTATGTGAGAAGAGGGATGAAAAGCATATTGACTAGAAATTTGAAATATTATCATTACCATGTTGATAAATATATAGAGAGCTGGGTACAATGGCTAGCACCTCTAGTCCCAGTTACTCAGGAGGCTGAGGTGGGAATATGGCTTGAGCCCAGGAGTTCAAGGCCAAGATGGGCAATATGGTGAGACCTTGTTTTAAAATATATATATATATTTCATCTTGTTTTCTTGTTACATCTGCTTTATAAATAATATATGGGGGACATTTTTTCTTAGTATTACATATTCCTCTAAATTATAATTTATAAATGTTGCATCATATTTTATCCTAATGACATACTTGATCTAAGAAATTACATTTACATGTTTCCAATTCATCATTATTATAAACAATTAGCTTAAGTGAACATCTGTTCAACTCTTCACCCAAATATTTGTATTCATTCGTGATTGTTTCATTAAGACAAATTCCTAGCAAAAAATTATTGGGTCAAAAGCTCTATATATTATTAAAGATTTGAGGGTTTTTTCAAGATTATTCTCTAAAACAGTGGTACAATTTAGAATTCACCGAGAACTGTATAAATATACCTAATTTAGTAGGAGTGAACATTATTTCAGATATGAAATGGCTGTTTCAATATTTTTTGTGAACATTCTATTTATATTTATTGTCCATTTTATTGTTTGTATGTTAGGCCTTTTTCTTATTGATTTAATTATTTGTACTATAATTCTCTGAGTGACCTTAATGATGCCAGCCTATTCTTTCTTTTGGTTGTTTTACTTGTCCATTGTTTTATTTTTAAACCATATCTATCATTCTTTTATGAATATATTTTTTAAAAAGCAAATGGGCCTGGTGCAGTGGCTGATGCCTATAATCCCAGCAATTTGAGAGACCAGGTGTGAGGATCGCCTGTGCCCAGGGGTTCATGACCACCCGGAGCAATACAATAAGACAGCGTCTCTACAAAAAACATAAATAAAATAATTAACCACATGTGGTGGTTGTGCATGCCTGTAGTCCCAGCTACTCCAGAAGCTGAGGCAGGAAGCTCACTTGAGCCCAGGAGTTTGAGGCTGCGATGAGCTATGATCACACATCTGCACTCCAGCCTTAGCAACAGAGTGAGACACTGTCTCTAAAAAAATCAATAAATAATAAATAAAATAGAAAATACTAGATATTCATGTTTTGTCAAATTTATATAGAGAAATTTAAAATACTCATATATTTTTATTTTATTTTATATTATTTATTTATTTTGACACCGAGTCACGATCTGTAGCCCAGGCTGGAGTGCAGTGGCAGGAACTCGGCTCACTGCAAGCTCTGCCTCCCAGGTTTATGCCATTCTCCTGCCTCAGCCTCCCGAGTAGCTGGTACTACAGGTGCCCACCACCACGTCTGGCTAATTTTTTGTATTTTTAGTAGAGACGGCGTTTCACCGTGTTAGCCAAGATGGTCTGGATCTCCTGACCTCGTGATCCACCCACCTCAGCCTCCCAAAGTGCTGGGATTACAGGTGTGAGCCACCGCGCCTGGCTCATACTCATATATTTTTAAAACTAATATCAAAGTTTAGTTTCAATGCTGCCATCATTGTTTTCTGGGTTTTTGTTTGTTGTGTTTCTCAGTGTGCTTTTTCTTCTTCCACCTTTTGCTTTTAGATCATGTTTTCCTTGCAATTTTTGTTAGTAATTAAAATACATCGTAACAACAGCAAAAAAAAAAAAAAAAAAAAAGATTACTCAGCATCTGTTTTGTAATTAGAATAATATCACTTGAATTATTTCTGTGTCTCATTACTGATCCAGGGGTTGAATTCTACAGGGGAAGAACTCTTTGGGTGAGTTTTTTGTGACAATTTTTGTTATTTTAATAGGATAATTTAACATACTCAAAATAAAAAGAGCTCAATGAAGCTCCATGTACACGTTATGCAGATTCAAGTAAGGCTTTGCTACAGCTGTGTCATTTATTATCTTTGCCTAAAATGTATTTAAACCAATGTTTCTTCTAATTACCAATGTCAGTGATGAAAAAGAATCTATGTAGTATCTCTTGTAAAAATAACTCCAGCTTGTTTTCTTCCTATTTTTCTGTTTTTGTTGACATGTGCCTTATTAATTTTTAAACTATTTATACAATGTGGTAAGAATCTTTTGAATACATGTATTATTGTATATCCTCTGAAGTCAATTATTTAGACTTAATTGTATGTCTAATGGTTTCATAATATACCACAGTTTCTTTCATGCCATTATTTTCCAGACTCTTGAAATTTTGCATTATTCTCCAATGTACTCTAGCATGTATTTGAGTCATCTTTACCAGGGAAGTATGTGGGTGACATCCTTCCTAAGCCCTTGCATGTCCGATAATGTCAATCTGTTCCTCTCGCACATAAATATATTTGGCTGGTCATAGAATTTTGCCGCTCACTTTTAACATGACTCCATTGTTTTCTGGCAGTTAAAATGCCTATATGATAAAATCAAAACATTTCAATTTATTATCCATGGTTGGGCACAGTATAATCTTTAAATAGTCTTTCTTGTTCCAGCTCCCAAGTCTTCTGAACACAGTTTTTTGTTCAAATGAGATTGTTTCCTCATTTTTTTTTTCCAAATAAGCCATGTTTAATTGTACTTGCACACTTTCCCTCACGGTATATCATTGGTCTGGAATGCTTTCTATGTTATAGGCAAATTATCTCCACTATTTTATTCCTAGCTCAAGAATTATTTTTTTCACTGAGCCATCTAAAGTTATCCCGGTTTACACAGTATTTTCTTTCCTGTGACACTCAGATTAGTAGTTAATTATATGATGTTGTATATTTTTTTCATACATTGAATAAGGAGTTGTCTCATCTCTTCTACTTAGATAATACCTTAAGGTAAGTGGCAGTGAGCAGTAACAGTTTTTGATCTGCATTTTACCTTCAACATTGTATACATGGTAGCTTTCAATAAGTACCTGCTGAATAAAGAATTGTGTGAATAAACAGAGGAAAAAAAAAAAACAAAGAGGCCTAAAAATTGGTTTTCACTTTAAGGTACTTTATACATTCATGGAAAAAAAGTCTAAATTGCCCATTGAAAAATTCAGTTGAGTTAAACAGAACCGGGCACAGTGTCTCACACCTGTAATCCCAGCATTTTGGGAGCCCAAGGAGCGTGGATCACCTGAGGTTCAGGAGTTCAAGACCAGCCTGGCCAACATGGTGAAACCCTGACTGTATTAAAAATACAAAAATTAGCCAAGCATGGTGGTGTATGCCTGTAATCCCAGCTACTCTGGAGACTGAGGCAGGAGAATCGCTTGAACCTGGGAGGCGGAGGTTGCAGTGAGCTGAGATTATACCACTGCATTCCAGCCTGGGCCACAGAGTGAGACTCCCTCTCAAAAAAAAAAAAAAAAGTTCAAATTATTATAAATGAAAATTATACCATGTTCACGGGGTACTTGAAGTGAACTTCAAGGTATCCTTTCTAGGAAGAGAAGATAATTGCCTCATTATGCAGACAGAATGGTGAAATGAGCTTTGAAGTGAGGTCACTTTGAGTTCAACTCTCAGCTCTGAGTTCTGCGGCTGTTTAATGATACCTTCTTGGACAAGTTTCTAATCCCACTTTGTCCTATTCCTTCATCCATAAAATGGGAATATTAATGGCCTATGAATGATGTGTCAGACTAAACATTTAAAATATCTCTGGAAACACAGTGTCTAGTAGAGCAGAGAATAATAATCACATCTAGCAAACATATCTTTAACCCCTTAAAATGTATTCATTCATCTGTCACAGCTTGATGAGTTGGGTAGTATTATTATTTCAATTAAAGATGATGAAACCGACAGATAAAATAAGTAATTTTCCAAAGCCAGATAGTAAAAAAATGAACAAACAAACAAATAAGTAGCAGAACCAAACAATTGGTTTTGTGTACGTCTAGAGCACACATTCCTGACCATGAGGCTATCCTGCTACCCAGAGCCACAGGTATTCTTGGCCTACTCTTATTCATCTTGACTCACACTGGCAGTCAGACCTTGTGGGAGTTACCCATCCTCTTGTGGAGGTGGTGTAAGCCTGTTGGGATGTTAATGGGAAATGATAATCCTCCATTTCCCTTGAGGTATAAACAGGAGACAGGAAGGATTTAAGAAAATAGATCACTCTACAGAAAGTCATAAAATCTCTTTTCTGGAGATTTTCAACAATATTATTTGAAATGGTTTAGGAATTTCTGAATGAATGTTACAACTTCTCACGGTGCCCTTTGAGGCCTATATCACAAAATTTGATTTTTTAATTCATTGATGTATGATTCAGATGTGTTTCCCTTCATGAAGAAAATGAAATAGCTGGTATCCCAAGTGGGAAAGAACTCAGAATTTCTAAATTAGGCTTCTATTTATATTCATATATTTTGAAAAAGTTTTTAAAATTTTATTCTATATGCATTTAAATGAGACTATACCTTTTATAGTTAATAAGGGGGCTGTGCTGGCACAAAGTTTGAAATATCTCATTTTTAAAGCCCTTTCTGTGGCTTTAACACATTCTGCAAATTCTGGCTAAAGTAATTAAATGTCTATCCTAACACTCATAGCATAGACATATTGAGAGATATTGAAGCATGACAGGGAAAAAAAGGAAAGAAAGTGACAGGTCAGCAAAGGAGGAACAACTTACTAGGCTTGAGGCACTGCTTAATATGTGTTATCTGATCCCCAGTATCCACATTGGAATATGATGACAACTCTAAAGGCAGCTCCCAGGATCAGACTTGGGTGTGGGTGGAGTGAACATGAATAAGTGTGTGAATGTTTTTTCCTGGCTGGACAGACATTTTGCCATTTTGCCAAAGCCATGTTGTGTGTCGAAAAGATGAACTCCCTGTTCCTGATGCCATCACATACACCAGGAAGCAGTAGGAACACCCTGGAGCCAAAGCTTTTGGAAAACCAGACAAACTCTTGGAAAAAAGCCTCTAAATACCGAGTTCATCCTTGTGTATAAAATCATTCTTTTGGGGTTTTGTATCAAGTTATTTAAATATCCTGAAACTGAGATAGGGAGATAGCACCTTATAAAAATAGAAGGGAACTGGCCTTAAATGCTCATGTGCATCTAGTCTTGTGATGCTGTCCTAAAATCAGTGACATGCAGTCATGCAAGCAGATGAGCCATCAAACTTCCTTAGCACAAAGAAAAATATCACAGTTTTCCCTTAAGAGGCCATCCCTACATCTCATCACCTTACAGTAATTAAATGTCTCTTTACAGAAAGTAAATGTAGATGACTACAGGTTTGGGATATGCGAGACAGAAGGAAAATGAAAACAATATTGCTTAAGTAGTTTAGCATCAGACATATCAAACATTCTCAACGAGTATCTTCCCCTTTACAAAAATCAGTTTTACAAAAATCTTAATTCCTTTCCCCTTTATAAAAATCCTCTCAATAGCCCTTAAATGTTATCACGCCCATTTTTCAGACACTGAGGCCTAACTACTTATAAATGATGAAGATGGACTTGATCTGTTTGACCACAACCCCACATATGAGCTTTCCGTAACATCAGGATGATTCCTCAGATTGTACTAGCTTTTCCAGAATGAAAGCAAAAAGCCCTTTTCCCTGCTTTTAATTGGTATAGTTTCTTATTGAGATATCTGATTTAATGGCTATACCTTCCTCTCACAAGGCATTATAAAGTAGCACTCAAAAGTTTGGGCCTCTGGAGTTAGAGCTGGAATCTAAGATCTGTCAACTCCTACTGGAAGTTACTTTAAACATCTCATGCTAGGAACAGTAAGAAGACATTAAGAAGTAATGAAATCTAAAAAAGTATGGAGTTCAGTTAATAATATTAACATCAATTTCTTATTTGTAAGCATACTAATGTAAGGTGTTAATAATAATGTTACCTTGGATATGTGGCATATGCGAACTCTGTAATATCTTTGCAATATTCTGTAAATTTAAAATTGCTCTAAAAAATTTACTTAAAAATAAACAAAAATAAAACTCTGTGTTTCAGTGCTCTCACAGTTTTCTTGTTAAAACTGAATGAATGAATTAATAGCTACTGAGTACTTAGTTTCTGATAAATGTAAAATGTGCAATAATTGTTAGCTATTTTTTAAGTATTAGCTATTTTGGAGGATGCTTGGAAAGAGGAGAGGGTTTGAGAAAGAAAGAAACTCTCATTTATTGGGAACGTAATCCAAGTGGCAATGGATTAGTAGTCAAACTAGAGTCCCTGCCTTTCTATGCACCAAAGGTTTGTGCAGCAAAAGTCTTACCAGGATGTGCTTTTTAAGGTTAACAAGCATCCTTAGTTCTTCTAGGGAAAGTTTATCTGCCTGCTTCTCTCCAACCTGTCCCGAGTTACGAAGAAGGGTAAGGTGAGATTGAAGAGAAACACAAGAGGAATTAAACTAAGCCCGGAAGAGAGGTAGACGAATCACACATACACATATAAGTTAAAGATGTTTTGCTTAGACTCAATGTGACCCTGGTTGCTGCACTATGAAGCATGTTGGAAACTCAATATTCTGCTGCCTAAGACTCTCAGTCACCAGTTGCCAATCACCAAATTCCCTCATCCTTCAATATTTGCCTCTATTGCCTTTGGTTGCAATTTTCTTACATAGGATGAAAAATTCAGTGTAGTGCCAAAGAAAGAAAGCATATGTGAAAAGATAGCACATTCATTAGGAAATGAAACTAGGTGTCAGATGAAAAGAATTAACGACTGAAATGAAGACCTATGAATCATCTTGGGAAAGCTTCCATTTGGATGACCTCCACACATTGGGGAAATGTCCTCCATCCCTCTCTTAACTCCATGTTTGGTTCATTTTCTGATGTACTATTGGATCAAAAAACAATGATCTACTAACTTCAAAAGATTTTCCAATAGCTGAAATTCTATATTGATCCCTTCCAAACTTGAAAGTGCATGCAAACCTCCCTGGAGAGTCTTGTTAAAAGGCACATTTTAAATTTGATGATTCTGTCATGTGGCCTGAGATTCTGCATTTCTAACAAGCTCCCAGACTTTTGAACCACACGTTGTTCAGTAAAGTTACAAAGAGTTAGCTTAAGATACACTACATTGTCTGCACATGAAGACCTTAATGTCGTCCGGTGAGTTTAAACTCAATATGGATGAGCAGTCCTATCTATTTTTAGGTAAATAAACTCCTATATTTTGAAATTCTAAAGATACAATATAACTTTACATTTTTTTAAATAGAAATATTCACTTAGCTCAACAATTCTCAACCCTGGCAGCACCACAGAACTTTTGAAAACTGCCATACCTCATCTACAGAGATTTGATGCAATTGATCTGGTGCAGACCTGAGAATCAGTATTTTTTAAAGCTTGCCATATAATTCTATTATGCAACCAAGACTGAGAACCACTATAGAAGAAAGATGAGATTAATGAATGTCTTTCCAGTCTGGTTTATTCATTGATTAGCTTCCTTAAGACACCCAACTGAAACACTAAATAAGTCACCAATGGCCTCTAGAATTCAGAGATCAAATATACAGTGATTGTATATTTCTGTATACAGAATGTATATTCTGTATATATACATTTCTTATCCTTTTCTTAGAGATTCACAATACATATGTTCAAGCTATATATATATAGATTATCAGAATTTCTGTTGAATATGAGAAGAAAGTCAGAACTCTGGAGCTCTGTCATCCAGCTAATTGAAAATGGACTTTGGGCAGACATTTGTGTAGATACTACACATCTGTGTAGTGTGTCTAAAGCCAGCCCTATCCAAAACCAATTGATCTCTAGAGATGACTGTGAGAATAACACCAGTGACAGAGAGTCTCTCTGGCCTAATTAAGAACATGGATATCAAGTTAGTATCAAGGAAGTACACTCTAATAACACATTAATTGTAAGATCTTTAAACAGGGCTATCCTAGCCCTTGTTCCTCCTGCTGCTTATCTGAGAGGAGAAGAAAATTTAAAAGGTGCTACAAACAGTAGGGAAGAGGCCTTGCCTTCCAAAGGAAATGTGTCTTCTGTGCTCAGCATAGGATCCTGAATACAATCGGGACCAGCTGCTGGCCAAATTCTCCTTCACTCCACCCTTGGAACCAGGCCAGAGCTGGGCTTCAAAGTATATTTCAGTGAAAGTTCATTTCAGCTTTATCAACAAACATGAGTGCAGCCAAGTAATGCTGAATTACCCTTATGTAAACAATGTTTATCTGTTGTTTCCCTTTGAAAATAACTATTGTGTTTTTTGAATAAGCCAATAAAATATTGTTTTCCTTTGTGATTCCTATGTTTTATTTTTCATACAAATTCCACCCATAAAACCTACTTTTAAAGGTTCCCAAAATTTAAAAACATTTAGTATTTTTCTCATGAATTAGAGTACAAACACAAAGAGGGATATTCTGTATTGTTGAATATTCAAGAGTGTTGTGATAAGAAATGTTACCACAAACATTTTCCCCTTCTCAAACTTCAGTTTCCTCATCTGTAGAATGGGGTGAAATCCATCTACCTGAGAGGATAATGAAGATTCAGTGAGAAAATATTCACTGTATTTAATAGTGCTAATGATTTCTCTGTCAAGGGTTACTTACATGATGCACAACAAACTCAAATTAAGACTATCGTGTGCTCATTTTGTGCCTGACCCAGTGGTGGGGACGGTAGCATACTGAAAAAAAAATGTGTCATGCAAGTTGGGTTAACTCAGGAAACTTCTAGATCCTGCATCCGACTCAAAGACAGAAAGATAGCCTCTCATCTCTTACTCTCAAACTCAGTGATACTCATTTTGCTTCTAATCAGTGCAAGCAGACACAAGGGTTGGTTGCATTTACATTTCCTTGATGGTCTTTACTTTTTAGAATCAGTGTTTTCCAAATGGGTTCTCATGCAGCCAAAAAACTTACTTGGAGGGGTTGGGTTGTGAGACATGTGTTCAAACAGGTGAGGCTATGCCTCCACCACCGCCAGAACAGCTTTATGCCTACTCACTTTTACTTACTGCTTTGGAATAACGTTTCTATGGTGGAAAAGGGTTTTATAGCTAACTTAACAGTGATAACAATTGCTTTAAAGAACCACAAGCAATGAAGCACAGCCTACAACTTATATGAGTCCTCAATCATCAAAATAATAAATGTTTAAATTACCTTACGTCTTCCTACAAACTCATTTAATATTCCTTCGAAGTGGTATGTTAAGTGGCAATTCGTATGTTAAATTTCATTTCCACCTTGACTTTCTATGTGTTTCAGATCTTTGCTTTCATTTAAAAAGTTGTTTCCTGCTGTCTCATTGAAAGGCTTAATCAATAAAAATGCTTTTGCCAAGTTGGTTAAAATCCATATATTTTAACCTAATTTTATTGGGACATGCTAGTCAAGCCATCATTCTGAGCATCCAACTGTTTAAAATGTGCAGAAATTAAATCAAGAACAGAAATGGCCACATAGAGATGCTTTCAGGGGCTATACAAGGATCTCTAACATGTGCTCCAAAGGTTCCTTTAAATTGCTAAGTTTTTAAAGATATTTGCTGATCTCTGCACAGCAGCTTTTGTGTGTTGGCTGGCAGGATGACTTCAAATATAAAGAAATAGGCACTGGATAAACAAATTAAATTACAGTAACACTTCATTAAACGCAAGGATGTGAGAGTTCATTCAATAAATATGAATACAACAGACAGACCTGTTAATGGAATTGATGGGTTAAGCATGTACTTTATTAAAAGATTTGTGAATCTCAAATACTATTTCTTAAATATAAAATTCAAAATGTGCTAATGCTATGAATAACTTTTTAAAAAACATTCAGTTATTCTCCAAATTTGATTCAGACCATTGTATACATTTGGACTGATTTTTTTAAATGATCACAGGGGAAAAATACTGTGTTTTGGTCAAGTTCACCTAAGTAGGTTAGAGGGGAAGGTATGATTTATTTCTCTTGTTTGTTTTAGAAAAAGCAAAGAAGAGAGAATATTTTTATTTTTTCTTTCTTTTTCTTTTCTTTTTGTTTAAATCAGGTTCTGACTCTAGAGAGCAATACAGGGGAGAATGGGTGAATTCTATTAACACCAATTATTTCAAAGAGTAAGCTACATTTTCCATAAGGTTATCATAAATAGACTTTTCAGTGTTCCTAAAAGACACAGAAAATTTGAAACCCCAATAGATTTCTCTTTGTTAAAGTTTGTTTTTATATGCCTGGAAATTGATGTGTGCAGCTCCATCAAGAGATATGTAAGAGGATGTTCACCTTAGCATCTTTTTTGGTGGTGAGGAATTGGAGGGAATCTGGAAACCCCTTCATCTCTTGGAGAACAAATAGGTACAATGTAAAGGATGCACTTTATGGAGACTGTGGAGCAGGTAGATGCTGCAGATTCAATTATGCATTGCAATGTAAATTGATTTTAATATCATAATGGTCAATGGAAAGTACAGAACAGAATGTGATATATAATACCATGCTATGTATGTAAACTAAAAATGTGTGCATTCTAAAAGAATACATATTTTGCTAGAGTACCTATAAACTAAAAAATGCATGCAATGACTGAAGAGACAGATTATTTCAACCCCACACAATCAGAGGCCACTACACACAGGTATGTAATGTTAGCCCTCAACCATATGTTGTTTAAGAAAATCAAAGACACAAAACAGACAACTCACTGCTTTATCATCCCCTTTCCCTTTTCTGATATTTACTTTAAAAAAAAAAAGAATTAATACTGAACATATACAGGACTCATGGAATAAAGGTCAAAGTTGGAAGTGACCTTGAAGCTAACTTAATTCAATCATCCCTCTTACATTTAAATTTTTATAACATTTTCTCCAGGTGCTTGTCAGGTCAACACAGGAATACTTGCATTGAAGAGGGCTCCACGGTCTTTGAAAGGAGCACACATTTTCTATGAGTGTATGAAGATATTCCCGAACAAGGAAACTAACTGGGGCATGAATAAGTCTAACTCACTTTGTCCAAGACATTTTTTCATAAGATCTAAAGCAGTGTTTTCTCAAAATTGAGAAAAGGACCAATGGCATCAGTGGGAAAAGGATAAAGTTATATTTTAAATTTACATTCCTGGGCCCCATTCCAGACCTACTGAATTAGACTCTCTGCATCGAGAAACTTGGATATTTAACAAGTCACCCACCACCACCACTAAGTGATGCTTGCGTTCATGAAAGTTAAAGAACTACTAGTGACTAAAAATACAAAAATTAGCTGGGCATGGTGGCGCACGCTTGTAGTCCCAGCTACTTAGGAAGCTGAGGCAGCAGAATCACTTGAAACCAGGAGGCGGAGGTTGCAGTGAGCTGAGATCACACCACTGCACTCTGGCTTGGCAACAGAGCAAGACTCTGTCTCAAAAAAAAAAAAAAAAAATTGAGGTGTTCTGGTGGTGAATTATTCTTCCTGTATTTACACTTCTTTCTTTTCAATCACAGCTGTAAAACATTGGATACACACTGAAATTTAAAATAGAAGAAACATAAATCTATTAGCTTATTTTAAGTTTAAAAGTTTTTGTTGTTGATGAATGCCAAAAAATCAGGAATAAACTTAAAACATTATGGTTACAATTATGTATTTCCATTATAGCAATAAAAAATTGTTCCTTTAGTAAATGTCCCTATAGTTATCTAATTCAAAAAATTCCTTTTCCTTTCAATACTATTGAAGAAAAAACAAAACAAACACTCATTCACTGGCAGAGTTGAGAAAAGGCATTAGGGATAAAATGTTCAAGTCTGGCACTGATGTTAATACTTGTCACATATATGTGTATGTGTGTGTGTATGTGGGGGGCGCTGTATACACACATACATATATGTAGGTATTTTACAAAAAAGGACTTTACATGAAAATTCTGAACAAGGATAACCCTCATTTAAAATGTAAGTTTCAATGCCAAAATTCATTGCTCTGAGCTAATGAGAGGATTACTTTCCCTGTTGGTCATTCCTTCTCACCCTTAAAATTTGAAAATTTATAATTATGCTAAGCAAAACAAAATAGGATAAAATATACTTTTTCTAACAACATCCAGTGGAAAGGGGCATTTAGTAACCAAGTCATTGTGTTTTGTAAGGCTGTTATCTTCCTCATTCATTCAGCTTTGCAATTTTTGGAATTCTGACAATGATGCTACAATCTGGGACTTGGGACTTGTAATATTTTTCTTTCTCTAAAAGTTCAAAGAAAACTACTCACAATCAACCCACACACATTGACTACACACTCACAAATACAGGTGAATGTATGTGCATATACCCAAACACAGCCTGTCCTTCTGAAGATAGAAATCTGGCCCTTTGGTGCATTACAAAGAATACTAAGGACCAAACATTTTAGGGCTGGAAAATAGCTAATGTTCTTGCCAGAGAGTTAAAGCCGGAATATCCCCTTTGTCATAGCCAAATTTATGACATGGATCAAAAACTATAAAAAGCTACGTTGCATCCTGCCATTAAGGAGAATTAATATTTTCAGTGGTATGTTAACCAACATTTTTCCAGTGTCTCTCGTTAAAAGCAAATTGTTGACTTTTCATCGTGGCGTGCCAAACATTTTCATTGAAACCCTAACAAGACTTTCATCTTAGAACCATTATTTCTTAATGGACTTGGATAAGGGCAATGTAAAGGAATGACTTTGCTTTGCAGCACTGTGGCATGTGGCAATGGCCTGTCATTAGCACATTGGGCCTTGCTGAATCATTACACATGTAGACACATAAGACATTTCCAGTGTGATTTAATTGTTTTCCCTGAAGCACACTTCACGTTTTATCTATTACGCTTAAGCAACAGAGGTTCTTTTTCCACTTTCATGTATCTTTATTATGATTCTTTCTATTCAGCTGTTCAGTAAAAATCATAATAAATGAAATCATTCACACTCACTCACACACACACACACACACACACACACACAGAACTTATTTTGCTTTTTTGTTTTTTATTGAGGATATCTATGAAATTTTTATCTGTGCTTAGGAAATCAATGCATCTTTTCAAAACCCCTGGGCTTCAACAACTTAGCAATAAACTACATGACATCAGTTGTTCAGATTCCTCAAATATATATATTTTCAAATAGCATTGTCTCCATGCAAACTAGAATCAATTGTACTATAGCAAAAGAAGCCTGTAGTCTGGGAGACGAAAGGTGCTGTGTAACCAGCATGCCTCCTTTTTCTGGACCCTTCGATTTGGCTGAATTTGATATACATGATGTGAAAATGAGTGTGATATAGCTAGTGAGCTGATGTCGACAGGCTCTAATTTGCCCAATAGGCCTTCTTTTTCCTCAAATACATATTTAGAGTCAATGACAATTAAATCTAGAGATGGAAACTTTGGCTTTTGGCCTGGGCTCTCACTTGAATGTGTTGGCCTATATTTCTATTGAGTGTTTTATGATGTGGTTGATCAAATTGTGGGGTATGACTACAGGCCCTACCACTGATTCTGAAACTGGCAAGCTGAGAGTCACCTGAAGTTAGCTATCAGAGTCAGAAAAACTGATATTTAAGAATGCATGGAGGAAGACTGGTTATCAAAGAAATAATACTTAATTCTAGAATCTAGATTTTATGGAGTTTAATATGCCTCCCAAGAAGTTTTATGATTTGGAAACCTGCATGAACTAAATACATATTACAAAATCCCTTACTTGGAATATAAGTAAAGACATTCCATTTTTATTCCTGGGAAATAAAAGTCATCCCACTTCCTCTAAAGGTATTATTTCAGTTCAGATGCTTTTGACTGCAAGTAACAGAGTTTCAAAACAAAAGTGGCTTTTAAAAAGAAAATTATCAACATAGCTCACATAAGAAATTCAGAGGTTTTCCTTTCCAGGTGAGTTAATTGAGCAACTCAAGTTTGCAGGGTCCTGGATCAGCACCTCTGCCATTTGCTTTCCCTCACAATTATGAAACTGTATAGCACCACTTCCCTACGTCAGAATCTTCAAGATGAGGACAAAAGTAGTGAAGGCTTTCTTTTCACATTTATCTTTTTTGTCCCCAAATAAAAGTCTATTTCTAAAGAACTCCTCAATGGATTTCTACTTGTGTTTTTGTTTTCAGCCAGAAATGAAGCATATACAAGGTAAATACATTTGAAAATATTATTTGAGAGAATACCAAATGATTAGTTTCTATTGTATCTAAAAAGGCATGCTACTAAAAATGTTTGTAAATGGTACAACTTGGGAACTAACCAGAGCATATGCAGTGACCAGTCAGAATGGATGACAGGTGTGAAGACCAAGGAGGCTATATGAGTCAGAACGGGAGGAATGACACGTGTTCATCTGGACAGAAGATAGACAGTGACGGAAACCCAGACTGGCATGTCTTCCCCCTAACTGTGTGTTTTACTCATGATTGAATCCTTAATATATAGCATGATGCTTAAAACATGGAAGGCAATTTATATTTAGTGAGTTAATCAATGAATAGATATAACCAATCACAAAATATCTGGATGTAGCTTAATACGAAATTAAGGCTTTTTAAAAAATTCTTCCATCTGTTATGTTCTTTAATTACTTGTTCAATAGTTTTCTCTATGCTTTTGTCTTTTTGTGCAGTATAGATATAGTTGGTTGGAACATGTTATTCTTCATGTGACAAAATACCTAACCATTTTATCATAGGCATTATAGAGTTTGCATAGTCCATAGCTTTGAATTGAATAAATGTAATATAAATGTTCTACAAAAATATACTCTTTATGTGGCATATTTTGCTTCTCCTATGATGGCAATTATGAGGTTAGAAATAACAGTTCATTTTATACTTTAGCATAACCTATTTTGTTTCCTCTTAATTCCTGGGTGATGAAATAATCTGTACAACAAACCACTGTGTTAAGAGTTTACCTATGTAACGAACCTTCACATGTACCCCCGAACCTAAAATAAAAATTAAAAAAAGAAGTCCAAAATAAAAACTATCTTTAAGAAACATCTTGATTTAGTATGCAAGTATAGTATGCTTTAAAAGTTTATAAATGTAAGACTATGATAATGAAATTGCCTTAAAGTTATAAATGAAAAAGTATAATTATGAAATTAAGCCCTTGTTAATTGGCGCCCAAAGAGATAAGGTATTTATAAAATGTATACCACCAGGGGAAAAACTATGAGAAAAACAAAATATTCAAAATGTGATTTCTTTAAAAAAAATGGAGAGAATACTATTAATACTGTATTTGATGTGCTAAAATACTTTTAACTATTTTCGAATTCAAACTTACTTTCTCTCACTTGAAATTGTTGCATAACTCAAAATTACTATTATAATTCAACCCAAATGGTACGGTACTTCAATGAGCTGGTGAAATTGATTCAGGACATTAAAGAGATGTCGGCAAAGTTATAAATCGCTATTCTAATCGGGAGTGAAGAGGTTAATTCAAGATTCCACTAAAAACAGACTGGCAGAAATGTTTCCAGGGACGTGCGTATTTTTTCTTTCTTTTCTCTCTCTCTTTTTTTTTTACTCAGTAGGGGTTTGGAGAAGAGGTTTGGAAGGGAAGGAGAGGGCTGGTTCCAGGCCCCTTGCATTCCCCAGAGCCCCGTTAAGGAAGGGGGAGGGCTTCCTGCCCAGGCAGCCATCTGTAACATTCTATGAACAGCAGGAACCCGGGCTGCTCCAGTCCGTAAACCCGGGTGAGGATTCTGTCTGCATTCAAAGAAAAAACCAGAGGAGTTTCCCCTCTTATTTCTGCGTTCTATCTTTTTTTTTCCCCCCTATTATCTCTTGCGGGTGAGCAATGTAGTTGGGAGTCTCGGAAGTTGCTTGTATAAATAAACTATCATCACAACGATATCAGAACAGTACTATTGAGAACTGGCCCAACTGGTACCAAAATGCTGGGCCTGCCTTCTGGAATGTGCTGGCAGCAAGCTGGGAATGTCATCATCCCCGCTAATGTCACACCGTGGAACGCTTTCTGGGTTCAGTGGACGTGTGTCTGATGTTCCCTTAAGTTACTGCTTTCTAGGCTTGAGTCAATTAGAGCTGGCTTTTTGGAAAGTGGTGTCATTTAAAACCTATTTTATGAAAGTTATTTTTGTGCCTATAATTTTGGGGCTCACACGTCTGTTATTTCCTCCAGTTCTTGGCTTGCACAATATGCTGCCTATGGAAAGTAGTAAAGGGTGACAATGGAAAAAATAACAAGCACTTTTTTTTTTTACTTCTAACATCTGGAGAAAACACATTTAAGGAAATGTTAACAAATAGGTACAGGGATTGATAACATTAAAAAATATATATACTTCCTTATAGAGGGAAAAACAATCAGAATAGATAGAATCTTTTAAATCAGTTTTACACAAAGAATACCAAAAAATTTTACAACAAAAATGATCTCATTTAAGAGGATTCAGTTCACATCCTTTCCTAGGGTCAACCAAATGACTAATGTCAAATCCCCAAAGCACATAGGTACAAAAATCTTTTCTCCAAAAAGAACAAAGACATAGAATTTCAATTTCCAAAAATTTTCTATTTTCTACTTTTCAATAAAGTTTTACTGTTACATTTAACTTCCTGGCAGCACAGTAGAGAAGTAAACACATTCTCATGTAGAATATGAAACTTAAAAATAAAAAAGAAAAATTCAAGAACCAATTCAATGCAGAGATAAATATTAGAATGAACAATGCAGCAATAGTTTTATTGAAAAAAAAAAGCACAAATGTGAATGTACTCTGGTCTTACACACCGAAATAACTTAAAGACAAAATATGCTTCAAGGGAAAATAAATCATAATGAATACCTACTACTGTATTACCAAAAGAGTGGTGGATACATTTCAGCCCAGTTTTTCTACTTTCATTTACTCACATTTTTATACCTTAAAGTAAGCATTGGTAAATATTCCACAAGGGCCTAAGTTTTTTTCCTTTTTTAACCCAGTTTTACACTATCAGTATAGGCTAATTTATAAAGTCATTGCTTCAAAATTTGAAGACACGAAGTACCAAATATAATTTTTTTTTTCCTGGAATTTCTCAGTGTTCAGACGAGAAAAAAATCTAAGCCAGTATTTGGAAATAAATAAAAAATCTTGATAAAATACTTTAAGAAATATATCAAAAATTGAAAACTCAGGTTTGTAGAAAGTTTTAAAGTTTTAGAAAATAAATGGATTGTTCCCAGGTGTATGGGGATGTGGCCAGTGCTTATGGCCACATAAGCGCTCTTGATGGAGTATGGGGGAAGATACTTCCTGAGGTGACATTAATTTTCTTCTTGTATCCAGTTATCTTGGTGTCATGTTTGGGGTCAAGATTTGAGTTAACATCTCAGAAACTTCATTTCATTTTAATCTTGCAAAAGCAAAGGCAGTGCCATTAACAGGATCAAATACTTCCATATAATGCCAGAAGAGCAAATTGTTAATTTACAATAATGAGTAATTATTGTAAAAAGCAAGTTGCCCTCATCCACACAGCCAGCCTCTTCCTTACCTGTAGTCAAGTCACAAAGGAAACCAAATTATATTTCAACCAGTTTATTATTTTGCTGTGAGAACTTACTGTCCATGATGAGAATGGTCCAAATTCTATGACCCACATGATTTCTCCATGAGGGTACATATTCTTTCTTTAAACAACTTAATACATTGAAGAATGTTACAGTCCAGATAGGAGGGTCTGGGATCCATTTTGACTTTTTAAGGAAAATGTAAATATGTTAGATGATGTAGAATTCTAAAGCAAAAGTATCAGCAAACAATTGTATCCTTCATTGTTTACATTTTTTCAGGTGTTTTTTGTTTTACTTAATTTCTAAGTATTGACAGCAGAGTTTACTTATATTTATTGACTTTTTTCAATGACTATTAAAGAGAAATGGTTATTGTGACAAACTCCAAATTAATGGAAGGGAGCCTCCATTTTTCCAGCCTAAAGCAAAATATTCATGAACTCTTAGCTACATATGTGCCAATAAAAGTCCTTGAAATTTATTACGGGATGTCTAAACTCAGTTAACCACATTAAACTGCCAATCTGGTTAATCTACAAAACTCTAGGTAAGAAAAATTACCTCTATTTTTCTGGTAAGAAAATTCAACTTACATAAGATTTTCTAGTCATTCGTCTGGTAAAGATAGAGAAGATATTTGAATTAGACCTCTCTGACTGCTCAGTACGACCACCTGACTCTTCTTTATGTTGATTTATATTTCACTAAACAAAAATAATGCCTCCTAGAGATAAATAGAGAATAGGAACTATGGCATATGACTTACACATTCCCAGAAACTAGCACAGTGAAACAAATACGAAATACCCAGTATTTTCTGAAAGAAAGAAAGAAAAAACAAATGAATGAATGAATAATATAAACTCAACAACATGTTCAACTGCTGCTTTGGAAAGCTGTAGGCTGAATATCAAATAAACTAACTTGTATTTCATTAAGCCGTTTCTTTTAAGTTTATACTAATCATTTAAAATATATATACTTGTACTATTTAAATTCATACTCACAACATTGGAACTTTTATTTAGCTCTTTTTTCTTAGAATTGCCAAATGGAAGGGAAAAGGGTTTCATATCTACACAATTAAAAATATATAATCAGAGAAAAATACATTGGTCCACATATAGAAATTCCTTTTTGAACCCTATTCAACATTGCCCCCCTCCCAATATTTGGTTTGTTACTTTAATATAATTTATAATCACCCAATTGTTCTTTTTATTATGAAGGAGAACATAATGATCTGTGGATGCTGGTAAATCACTTAAGTGAATCTAACATCTTTCAAGTTGAAATAACCTCTTTGATCCCCGAGATGCCTGAAAGGCCCATTCTTAGACGTCATAGGAAATATTGCTGGGAAGTCTTAAGAAAATCAAGAGTTATAAGAAAATTCAGGTTTAAAAAAAAAATATCACCAGTACCACCATAGTATGAATTATTCGTTAGCAACAAAATGTAATTTATTAAGACTTAGGCATAAAGAGACAGCAGCAGCTAATTAGCATTGTTTCCTGTCCCACACTCTATGGATTCTATGAATTGATTTGTGAATTCTAGCCTCTGATCAAAGATGTATCTGTGGGCCAAATGTTTATTTAGTCAGCAATCAATTAAAATATGTATTTTTAAAAAAATTAATTTAGCAAATATTATTGATCACACACTCTAGACTAGCCCTAAGTAGAAGAAATACAATAAATATGGTTGACATAGATATATTGAAATGTGTGTTTCCCTGAAGAAACAACTCTTAAATAGAAATAATTACTGTATATTACACATTTTTCTTTTAAAAGTGCATATAACTCAAATTTCCAAGATTGAATTAGAATGGCTAAAATATAGCCCTATAATTGATTGGAAAAGTTTTAAACATCATATCTTTCTATTAGAGTTTACAAAGGGTGGTGATCAAATTCATACATTTATGGTTAAGTAGATCTTTCATGATTTTTGTTTCCATCCTGTTTAATAAGGTCAAGAATGATGTACTGTATACTATTATTTTTCTTATGCCTAATTTTATCTTTTGTGGCCAATTATCAACATTCAAATATTTAAGAATTCAACTGGCCAGGCGCGGTGGCTCACACCTGTAATCCCAGCACTTTGGGAGACTGAGGCAGGCGGATCACGAGGTCAGGAGATCAAGACCATCCTGGCTAACACGGTGAAACCCCATCTCTACTAAAAATACAAAAAAGCTGGGCGCTGGGGCGGGTGCCTGTAGTCCTAGCTACTCGGGAGGCTGAGGCAGGAGAATGGCATGAACCCGAGAGGCGGAGCTTGCAGTAAGCCGAGATGCTGCCACTGCGCTCCAACCTGGGTGACAGAGCGAGACTCTGTCTCAAAAAAAAACAAAAAACAAAAAACAAAAAAAAAACACTAAAAACAATTCAACTAAAAGAACCATTAAGGAGGCAGACATATGCAGAAAGGACTCTCAATATTGATTCAAGTCAACAAATATGCTTTTGGCCACAGAACCCATTGTTACATGCTATTAAAAGAGTTAAGTAAAAGAAGGCCATGTGGTGTGCTCCCTTCTTTTATTCAGGAGGGTGTCAATGCCAGCAGCCTTCTTTAGGTGGTTTGAGACCACTTGGCTTTCAAAGGGAAACTTGAGGTGAATGAACTGAGGTAGTTAAATTTTTGCACACAAATCAAGTAGTCAGAAACTCCAAGACACAGACAGGTAATCATCACGGTATCTGGAGGAACTCTTTTCATTACAGAAGTTCAACAGGTAACAGCAGAAGATATTTTTGATACCAGGGAAACAGAAGGCAGAGAAAGCTGAGAACCTAAGTAGCAGGATTCACCCACTTTGAGATTCACAGCACAGGCTTCTGAGCACATGTGTTTGGTAAAAGGTAGTAGCAAGTAGTTTGTGGAGGGAAAAAGAAAAAGACTGCAATTAGTTATTAATAAAAGCAGTCATTAAAAGCTTTCAAAAAGTAGAGATGCCCAGTTTTCATTTTGTAATGCTCAGTTCTGGAAAGATCTTTGTAGAAAAACAAATTCTACATTCATGGGGAACATGAAGATGGAAAGAAGATATAATTGGGTATGGTGATTTCCACTGCTGCCAACCCAGATCCATCTTATCATCCCAGCAGTGGTTTTATCCTGGCCAGACGGGGGATCAAGAAGTAGTAGCGAAGAGGCAAGTAGAGAGCAAATGACAACTTCCCCCCACAATAGTCACATTCTAATGTTTTTTTTTTTTTTTTAATTCTAAAGCAGAGGAGTTGAAGTTGGAAGACTATAATCTATTGTGGTAGTGGTAGATTTCTCCAAAATATGGCACTCATATTTTATCTGTTTTAATTAATGATCACCTTAATATTTGCAATGTTTGGACTATTGCAAAATAAGTTAGACTATACATATATGTCACAATTTACATAATTGGTTTCACATGCAATTTGTGTTTCATACATTATAACATGTGAACAAATAGTTTCTTCCCCCAAGCAGGAGTATTGGATTATAACTTTGTTACCTGGAAGGTGGCAGGTTTCTTGGTTGATGGTGGTGGTAAGTTTATAATAACAGTTATGGAGTAACATGGAAGAGAGACATTGTGAGTACTATGAGAAGGTAATTTTCACATTTGCCTAGTGAAAGCCAAGGGGACTACAAAATTTGTGACAAATGAAAATAGTAATATTGAATGCAGTAACTTCTGAAGATGTGAATTTAACAGTGACCACTCTGCGCTCTTTCCCACTGTTTCTTTATATACTTACATGGTTATCTCATTTGATCCTCATATGCATTCTATATTTACCCCATTTCAGATAAGGCTGAGGCAATATGACCAAGTAGAAGTGGGAGAAATAAGGCTGGGATGGGGGCTCTAAATCTAAGAGTCTGTGTAAGGCTTACCAAGCACGCTCTCGATAAACACATTCACCAACAGAGACTGAGGATGACTTCCCTGAATGTCGTTGTTTTCCTAAAAGACCTTTCAGCAGGAATTGCACTAAAAAATAAATTGGGACATAGTAATTTGATGCTCCTGTATTGCTGTCTACTCATTGTCTCTCTTTTAAATAAGAACACATTGCACATCCATTTCTCAACAGCATCAATGAATACAACTATCTAATTTAAGCTTCATTCAGGAAATAAATAGCAGGTTCTAATATGGGCTCCAGAGGCGTAAATACATGTGTATACATACCAGCATGAATGTACATAAGTGCCTTTGCTCTGCCCGGTCACAGCAATTACTACAAAAGCTTCAGTAACTTCATTTTGGCAACAGAATGATAGATCTGCACACCAAATGTTATCCTTAAGTGTGTTTTTCTCTTAGATCATTAGGTTTCCTTTTTTCCTGTGCTTCACAGATGTGTGGAAATTAAATGGATCTGGAGTCATTAATATTTTATGAATATGAAAAGCACTGTCCTTTGAGTAAAACCATTATCCAGTTAATTGATCTAAATAAAATATTTCCCCGCATTAAAAAGAATTTCTGTGCTCTAACTCTATTTTTTATCCTCTTTGCTTCTGGAAACATAAACAAACAAACAAACAAAAACTACCAGGCTGTGGAATGGAATAAATCCCTTACTTTTGCATTCTTCCTCACTTGCCTGTTAAACTCAACTCATGTCCTTTTTAAAGAGCAGTGTCATGCAAGTCCGCCGGCCCCCAAACTGTAAATAACGCTAAAGCGTGTGCTATGTCATCACACAGGAATCACTGTAAGGAATAACAGGAAGGGACTTCAAAGATTATCTGATTTAATTCACCCACTTTATAGATGTGGGTCTAGAGAGGGTCTAGAGAGGGAAGTCCCCTGAACAAGGTCACATGTATAATTAGTGGGAGACCGTTTGTTTATAATAATACGATTCCACCTTCACTGTTCTCCAAATAGCTGGTGGCCCTACAACAAGAAAAAAAAAAGTATAATACTGTTTCTGTATGAACAATGAATGAATAAACATTCATTTATTCAATCGGTTTAGTCAGTCAACATTTAACAAACATGTATTGAGTCTTCCTGTAGGCAAGGCAGTGTGCTAAAAGTTGGGGACCCAGAGTTGGACATATTAGGTGGAATCCCAGCAGGAAAGGGTTGCTCTCTGCTTCCATAGGCAACAATCAGAATGAGCTGGTCCTTAACAAGCAAAGGCCATTGAGGATTCTTCGTGGCCTATGGGCATGGCACCAAGATAATGTCTCCTGCTACATGGAGTGAAAAAAAAAAATCAAAGGGTCCTATGTTAATATTTGCAAAATCAGGCCGGGCACGGTGGCTCACGCCTGTAATCCTAGTACTTAGGGAGGCTGAGGCGGGCAGATCACGAGGTCAGGAGATTGAGACCATCCTGGCTAACACGGTAAACCCCGTCTCTACTAAAAATAAAAAATAAAAAAAAATTAGCCGGACGTGGTAGCGGGCACCTGTAGTCCCAGCTACTCGGGAGGCTGACTGATTTTCAAAATCAGTCACAGGTGGCACTGACTGTTAGTAACACAATCGTGAAAGGCGGCATGTAAGTAGCGAGAATGGAGCTTATGCTAGGACATTGATTCGCATCCTTCACTGATTCTTGAATTGCAGTTTTCCTTATACTTCCTACTCTCTAAAAACATTACTTTAAAAAATGTATTTATTTATTTATTTATTCTCGCTCTGTCGTCCAGGCTGGAGTGCAGTGGCACGATCTCAGCTCACTACAAGCTCTGCCCCACCAGGTTTAAGCAATTCTCTGCCTCAGCTTCTGGAGTAGCTGGACTACAGGCGCGTGCCACCACACCCAGCTAATTTTTTGTATTTTTAGTAGAGACGGGGTTTCACCATCTCGGCCAGGCTGGTCTTGAACTCCTGACCTCGTGATCCACACGCCTCGGCCTCCCAAAGTGCTGGGATTACAGGCCTAAACCACCGTACCCGGCCAAAAATTTATTCTTTAGGTTCAGGAAAAAGGGTCAGGAGATTAGATGACTTTTCCATCAGGTAGATATTCTCAAGGTGTTAAAAAACAAAACTACCTTGCAGTTATTTAAGAATATCAGGTTAGATAAATGCCAGTGTTCCTTTTAGGTAACAATTATATTTCAGTAAATACTTTACAACATATTTTTGTAGAAAGTATATATTTATTATTGAAGTATTTTTAAATAGAAACATATCCTATGAGTGAATATTTAGAATCAGAAATAAGCACCTAGGATATCCTTGTATATACAGGTCATAAGAGACCACTGAAAAATAGTGAACCCGCAGAGACTTTTGACAAATCTCACAGGAAGGATCCAAAATCCTAACCCTAAAGTTAAAAACTAATAGAAAATTGGCCGGGTGCGGTGGCTTATGCCTGCAATCCCAGCACTTTGGGAGGCTGAGGCGGGCAGATCCCTTGAGGTCAGTAGTTTGAGACCAGCCTGGCAAACATGGTGAAACTCCGTCTCTACCCAAAAAATACAAAAATTAGCTGGATATGGTGTGGGCACCTGTAATCCCAGCTACTCAGGAGGTGAGACAGGAGAATCTCTTGAACCTGGGAAGTGGAGGTTGCAGTGAGCTGAGATCCTGTCACTACAGCCTGGGTGACAGAGGGAGATCATGTCTCAAAAAAAAGAAAGAAGGAAAAAGAAAATATGGTTAACTTCAAATAGGAAACCGCCTTAGTCATGATACAACTAGTTCACTAACAAATAGAGAGACTTTAATTTCTAATTCTAACAGTGTGTTGATTAAGAGCCTTGACCCTGGGAAAGACAGATCCGGTTTGAAACACTGGCTCTGTCACAACAGTTTCAGTAAGATTCCGTAACATTGATGACTATTAGGATAAAGTAGCAGAGTATTATATTTTATTTTCTTATGTCCAAAAATATTTGAAAGTGAAAATTTTTTATTTAGTATTCCAAGCAACATTTCAGAAATGCGTACAGATCATATCCCATATCTCCTTTAGTCCAGTAACATGCATATTTCGCCAAACACTGCAAATCCCTTTCTGGTTTCCTCACACTGAGATATTCTACAGCCGGTTTTTATCTCTTATAGACATTTAACCAACCAGATTAAAAACTGAAGTTAAAGAAGTGACTGAAAACCAAAAAGGATTACTTAATTGCCTATTTTACGTAAAAACAGGCCTTAGGCCCTAAAGAGGAAAGTGAGTCTGTTTCTTAACAGTTAATTACTGGGAGGATAGTTTCAGTGACCACTCCACTGCTGGAAGAGTCAGCAAATTGGCAGCTTGTTCTCTCCTTCTCTCTTCTTGGTATTTCACCAAGATAAGGTGGTATGAGATCAATTTCCCCCACTTTCTCCCTCCCTAGGCTTTCCATCTTTCTCTAGAAATCAAGAACATTTCCTTTCCTTTTTTCAACGCCAGTCCCCCACCCCGCTTAGAAATCAATGGAATCTGCCTTGGTTTAGGAAAGTTCCAAAATACTTCCTAGGCAGAATCATGGAAATTAAAGACGTGGAAGACCTCATTGGATCATCTAGTTCATCTATTTCCTATTAAAGAGTTTTCCAGATGGAAGATTTTTGTATGTTGGATGCCTCCTCTCATTTCTGCAGGGCCTGAAGTCAGATTTTGAGCATCCAAGTCTAATGTAGAGAGGTGAATAAGGCCTGCATTCAATAATTTCATAGACAGAAAAGTGCCTTATCCCAAAGGTGTTATCATATTACAACAGCTTTTGGATGGAAATAGGCGACACCTCATCAGAACAGTTATGTGAGAGTGCTGGATGGTTCTCCAAGCACCATAGGCTTGACATTTCTTTTGCAGAGAACAGTGTTTTGTTGCTGTGTCCTGAGCACAATGGAGTCCATTGGGAGCTCAGCTTTTTCTTTCCTTTCTTTTTTTTCTTTCTTTTTAAAAAAAAATTGCTCTAGGTTTCTACATATAGGAACTGCTGTTTTGGTGACTTTTCCAGAAGGCTTTTGGAAGAGGGAGTGTTGTCCAACAGTACATAGATAGAATTGCAGGAGGCCATCAGCCAGTAACAGACACTTGTCTTACTAGCAATTTATTTATGAATCTCCCCATTCATATATTTTCATCAGCATCATGCAATGCTTCCAAAAAATGATACGAGTTTCTTCCTTAGTGTTATATTCAAGAGCCATCTTAAGTAAACGCCATTGTGTTTACCTGGTTATGGTCACACTGGGGTCAAGAACAACCTTCAGTTTTATCACAATATAGAAACATACTTTAAAATCAGGTGAGGTGGAATCCTGGCTGGCTTGTTGTATTAACTCTATAAATTTGTATAGATTATTTACCCTGAGTCTCAATGTACTCATGGAGGCAAAATGAATTTTAAAATATCTGGCCCATGCTCAATGCAAAATGAATAATAGTTTCTTTTCTTCCCCTTTAAAATATGACAATTAATTTGAGAGCCTTGGAAGAATCCTAAACATGCGAAACAAATGTTATTTTTTTCCCGTGTCACTTTACAAAAAAGCCCAAATTAATTCTACATTTTTCTGGCAATAATGGTTTGCTTTTGAATGCAGAGCTGCTTGATATTTCTTTTTTAAAAAAGAGAAAGGAGATGAAAAGAAAACCTTACATCTAGTATACAGTTGAAAAGAGCAATCGAAAGAATTTGATACTGAGCTTACCAGATCCTTCAGTACTCCATTAGCCCTTCCACTAATAAATTAAAATTATGTCCTTTAAAAAATTATCTAATGCATAGGAATCATCAGATGGTTCACACTCAGGGGGTCAAAATTATTAAGTCTTTTATTTACCAGTAGCAGGAAATAACTTGAACTAACAAGCACAAAGGGCAAAATATAGGAATGATTTTGAGAGTCTTTGCTTAGAATCCTCTTCCCTCAGATACGTCTCAGTTTTTCTTGTTTTTCCTTAAAATTGTTATTCAAATGTAACTTTCTTAGTGAGTTCTTACATGACCTCTTTTAATAAAATTATAATCCCCTATAGATTCTCAACTCCTTTTACTTAACATATTGCATATTGACTTATTTATATTGTTTATTTTCCTTCTACTCTCACTAAATATAAGATCCATGAGGGCAGAATTTTATACAATTTTAAGATTTATATATAGACCAATTGCTTTGGCCTCAGCAACTAAAACAAATGACTGGCACACAATGAGCATTCAAATATTTGTTGAATAAATGATTGAAACTGAATTTTATAAAATCTGAGAAAAAATAAATTTTGACTTCAGAAAGAACCAGGGTCATGTCCTTTCAAACAATACTATTTAGATTTTTCCCCTGGAGACCTACCATTAACATGGAAGCCCATTTTTATGGACGGAATGTGTCTAAAGTCCCGTTCAATGTTCATTCTCTGTTAGCATTCCCAAACAGTTTGGAGGAAGATACAACTAACTTGCCTATCATCATCATTAAATAGCACCGCAAACATTTCTGGGCTTAGATTCTGGAGCAGTGATCAACACTGAAATGCCTACTTACCATGTGCGTATAAAGACGTGAGGCGGTCTAGGTGTAATCCAGTGGGAGGAGTGTACCCTGGTGAGAGTGTGTTGAAGTAGAAAAAAAAAAAATTCCTCTTTGAAAGAGTGAAGCTCCTATTCAGTTTTGGCTGAGTGTTCTATTGGGTCAAAGCACATGTTGTTCAGAGCTTCTGATTTTAAAAAGAAGCTTCATATATGGATCTTTTTATAAAACCTCTCAATTTCAAAATTATATCAGCCACTTAAAATAGTGTATTAAAATATACTGCAAAGGTCATGCAAAGTATATCTAGAAGACTGGTGTGACTGACAGACCATGTATTTATAATTTCTGGTCTAGCTTTCAATTCTAATTATCTGAGTAAATATCTGAGCCTCGTGTCCGCTCAGCGGCGGCATTAGATTCTCATAGGAGCACAAACAATTGTGAACTGCACGTGTGAGGGATCTAGGTTGCGTGCTCCTTAAGAGAATCTAACTAATGCCTGATGATCTGAGTCTGAGGTGGAACTGTTTCATGCTGAAACCATTGTCCCCCGTCACCATCTGTGAAAAAAAAGTCTTCCTCGAAATTAGTCCTTGGTGCCAAAAAGGCTGGGGACTGCTGTTCTAAGCCATCTTAACTTTATTTGTGACATTTATACAATTATTAACAAAATCAACTGCTTTTCAAACTAGATTTCTAATACATCTACTTTTTTTTTTAAGTTTTTCTTTCTATAGAATCCCCTTTGCTCTCTTGATTATTTTAGCATGCTCTTTAGGATTTTTCTAGTTCTTTATATCCGTATCTTCCTTGAGTGCTAAGTAGCATAGACAAAAAAAACACCGAATTTGCCTACAGAAAACCTAGATTCTGTCCCTGGATTGATCTATCTCTTACCAGCTAAGCAAGTTTGAAATAAGCTGTTTAAACCACTTAGATCTATGCAATTCTACTTTGAATGTAACAGCCCTGTTCTTTTTTACCTGATGTGAAGTCACATACGTGAAAGAATTTGCAAACAATGAAAAGCTTTAAATGTTAAGTCTTATTCAAGTGGAGGAGCACCGTGGCTTTACACAACAGCTGGGTCTCTCTGAATGCTTTATTTCTAATAAAATGCCTTATTGCCAATAACACTATTTTCAATAACATTTAGAATGCATAATTGCATGGTTTTGTTGTTGCTGCTGTTACCATCGCAACAATATTCTAAGGTGTTTTCTAGACTCCATGATTTTTTTCCTAGGTTGTGATTTATAATTCAGAGTGTAGTAACTTATAAATTTACTTTGCCCCATCCTAACTTACCCTTTTTTCTCCCTTCACATCAACGTTCTATCTTATTTTTTTATTGTTAACTATCTCCTTTCAGTCACACTGAATTTTACTTAGGAAATCATATTCAATCCTTTCTTATCATTTATTTTTATTTTAAGTAACTTCCTCTGCTTTCACCTTTAAAAATCATATTCACACATCAATAGCTGCTCAAATAACATGGTTTTTATGAAGCTCCAATTCTTCCAACTAAAATTTATCTCTTAGTATTTTGAAACGTCTATATAACTTTATAATTTTGAGGCTTAATGCCTTTTATTTTGGGTAAAATTTGCATTCATGTTTCAAGATAAAATGGCTCAGGCTTGTTCACTTCTGTAACCCTGCAGCTATTAAAATAGGACTTTGTATTATGTATAATAAGTACTCAAAATGAGTTGAATTAATGGGTCTTCTTTAACTCTATTACCTTTATTTTCCTTCATCAAAGTCAAATGTCATTATTCTTTATTTTCATTGCTTTCATTGGATTCTTGCCTATGTCTACCAACTCGTTATTTCACTACACAGAAGACCTTATAATAAGAGAGAAAAAACTTAAAAAAATTTTTTGTCCTTATTCTAAGCAATATATTTAACATATTGGTTGAGATTGTGTTCCAGCCTCAGTCCCTAGGGAACTTTGACACTAACACTTCTCTAAGTAGAGAAATGATCATTTATTCCTACACATTGCTTCCTGTCATTAAGCCATTTCCGCACTTAAAGACAAAACACTTTCCATAATAACAAGGAAATTGGTTTTTTAAAATTGTTGTTTGACCACCTATAGGATATACACTTTCAATCTCTTTGAAAGTGGAAATAAAATTACCTGCTCTTTTGTCCATATCACCTCTGAGAAATCTAGACTCGTTTATTCAATAAATCTGTACTGAGAAACTTCTATGTGCCAGGTACTGCAAGAGAGTCTAAGGATACATATAAGAAAAGCCCATTTTGCTTTCAAAAAGCTCTGCTGTCTGCAATCTGCTAAGAGCTGTAATGAGAGTAGAGAGGCAAACCTCTAACTCTACCTTCATGGATGTCTATGGAGATTTAACTGAGGTGAACACTTAAGTCGAGTCTTCAAAGACAACTCACTTGGTGCCCAAGGGACAGGAGGTACATTCTGAGAAAAAGGAAGAGCATATACTGAGGCATGAAGGCAGGCACCAGCATCATGATGTGGTGGAGGGCATGCAGGCTAGCAGGTGTTTCAGGAGAGGAGCTGTGGAGGAAGATGAGATGGGAAGAGGCCCTACTGCAGAAGGCCTTCTGAGCTATGGTGGAGAGTTCCTACAGTCTGGCCAATTAAATATTTGCAAGCAGGGATGGGTACCAATAAGAGATGTGCTAGAGGGTTTATTCTGATGGTGGAATAAAGAATATACTATGGAAGGCAAGGCTGGAGGCAGGCAGAAATGTTTGTAAGTTATCTGAAAAATCTAGTCCAATGCTCTGAACCATTAAAGAGCAGCAACAGTAAGGAAAGGAAGGGACAAGATGTATTTTTAGAAGATTTAATAGGAATTTCCAGTTGTGATTGAGTTAATTAATGAGACATTATTTTCCCCTCATAGAAGCTATGTTACATATCTCCACAAAAGTTATATTTTTCTAGGAATTCATGATGCCATCATTCTTTCCAGCTGCTGCCCTCCTGACAAGCATGGGGATACGAATCACCACTCTGAAGTTCCCAGGTTTGCTTCCAGCTTCCTCCCAATGGACACTGTGTACTGAAAACCATTAGTCTTTGCTACCACAAGTCAGCTTAGCATGACAGCTTGCACATTCTAGCCAAAAGTTTCACCAGAATCCCTGATGACTTATTTATACTAGTCTGTCAATTAAATATAGAGCATAACTCTTTATTTACCCAGTACAACTTTGTTTTACTATTTTAACCTGCCATAGTTTGTGCATCTCTTGATTTCCTTTAAAGATGATCTTATGCCTTCTCTCAACCATCTCTGATTATTCTTCATTTCTCATTTTAGCTTGCCAACGTGAGCTACAGTCAAGTTATTTTTTATATGTGACACATATTTTTCCTTAGGTTTCTGATAAGGTCATTGTAGGAGACTCCAGGCTTCCTGTGCTCTAATTCCTCTCTAAATGATTCCTGTTTCCTTTTACCAGTGTATGTCAATAAGTGAAGATAAAGAATTATGGGCAAAATGGAATTCCGATACATTATAATTTATATACCATAAAATTAAAACTGTTGAGTCTACCATTAATTTTGAATTGTTGTTATTTATTAAGAACCAGAAATATAATTAAAGTACATTGCACTTGTTCCAGTAATTCCATATATTAATTCTAGCATTGTTTTTAAGCACAGAAAATATTTTAAAATAACCTAAATGCTCTAAGATGGTATATTTAGTGACAGTCACGGTGTACACAGATAATGTGCTAAGCAGCTATTAAAAATTATGTTAGTATTTTGAAATGAAAAGCTATTCATTATATGTAATAAAAGAAAAGCACGTTACATAATTAGATATAAAGTATGAACTTACATTGTGATAGTTTTTTTCCATAATTCTATTTGGGTAATAGAATTTCAGATGACTTTAATTTTTACAATTTTTTACCTTCTGGCAAAGAAAGCTGCTCACTGAAAATTCAGAATCCTTGCTCTGTTTATTTGGGAATACTTATCCTGGGTTCGAGCTCTGCTAACATTTTCAACAAGATACTAGTAAAGCAAATGACCAACATTCCATTTTAAGAATGTTTTCAAGAGATATTGCAAAACAAAACAAAAGTAAACCAAAAGCCTTCCATCATTTCCTCATAGTCTGGAGCCCTTGTGGGACCAAAGAGAGATACCAAGCCTCATCTGTGCCTGAGCCTAGTCAGGGTTTATTTCACAAATAGTAATGCCATGATGACTAAATCAAATTGGCAACTCCAGATTAAATGGAGATAACACATTGTGACCAGTTTAATTAATGCAATTTTCTTACTTCCTATTTCAAGGTTTATTTTGAAACTTTATGTCTACTTTGTAAAATAGCAAACAGTGTTTTTTCCCTTTTTCTATACTCTTTCTTTTGAAAGAATCCGCACCACCACCACCCTTCAGTCCAGTGACCAACAGCAGCATTTAGCATCGTTATTACTAAACTAAGAAAAAGAAAGGACAGCTCCTGGGCCAGCTGACATTCTAATCTATGATCTCTATTTTCTTGGTGACTCACATTCTGCCATTTCACACTTGATAACTAGTGTGGGTATATTGCATGCATTTTTCTCTTGCTTTGTTCCCCTTTACTTTGGCAAGTCTCATGGAAAGGGGAGGTGACTCCTTCCAATATCTAGTGGTCTTTTTTCCCTCACAATCTTGGAAATTACATTATAAAATGTGAAACTCAATATCATGCCACCAACGCATTTTGTATGTTAATTCGCCAAGAAGATAAATAGCATTTTCTCATGTTTCCAGAATCTCTAGGATTTTACCGCATCCCACACTTGCTCCCGGGATGCTCTACCCTGGAGCCCCATCTGGTTTTCTTTTCTAACCGTGTTCCCCTGAGATCTTCTTTAATTTGAATTGTATTAAATTCATCAAACTCTTTAATGAGCCTTGGGCATTGTTCGACTTGTGTGGTGGCCTCTCCTGGATAGTAGCAGAGAGGAATCTTAACTGCCTTCAGTGTATATAATTCTGGGCGTTCCCATCAGGTCTAAGCACTGTTTCACATTATGTGAATGTCATAAATAACTTGGTTGAAAGGGTCAATGTTTTCTTATCTTGAAGAGAGTCAAAGGGCAGTTTGCATTTATCTAGGAAATGCACCTCACAGATGCTAGTCTTAAAAGCTCCTCAGGGGATGGGTGGGGAAATACTATTATCCTTACATAATTCTAAAAATCTGGGGGGCAATAAACCAACTGCATAAATCCTTCCCTTTCCTTTTAATCAAGGCTATAGCAAAAAAAAAAAAGAATAAGAAAAAAAAATACTGCTCCTAATCACGAGTAATTTTATTTTTCTTACAACATACTGTTTTTCTCAGTAGTATATGCTTTCTTTGCCCCCTCTTGGCTTGTTTTTTAGGATCTCTTTTACTTGTATACAAAGTGGGTTGTAAGAGGATTACTTCAATAGTATCCTTGAAACTGTCTTAAGTACACCTCCCCATATTAAAAGAGAAAGAGCCAAAGAATTTTTGTTTGTTTTGTTTTGTTTTTGCTGTGATGAACTGGGATCTAAGAATTTAACACAAATCAAGTTAAAATAAAATAGAGTTTTGCAACTGTATTTTAAAGGCCCCCTACACAGTCTACAGCTGTCTGGATCTGTTCCTGGATGGAAATCATAGATGAAGTCTGTAATATCTCCCTATTGAATTCTTAGTCCACCACCCATTTTCAGTTCATGCAATCTGCCCCTTGCCAAATTCCACTTCCTTTAGGCTGAATCTGTGTCCATTCATTTATGTTTAATGTCTGGGAAAATCAGCTTCTAAATTCCAAATAAGTGGAATTTTATCAGTCACTTTAAAGAATTGATAACACGTTCCTGCAAAATTCTTTTTTAAAAGAAATATTGTAAAATCAATTCTACTTTATTGTTGAGTTCTACGATTGAACTAGTGAATCTTTTTTTGTTGTTGCTTAACGAACTTTGTTGAGGTATATTACAATGTACCTCAACAATACAATATATAATAAAATGGACTTATTTTAAGTGTACAGTTTGATGAATTTTCACAAATACATTTATATCTATCTGCGTAACAACGAATTCAATCAAGATATAGAATATTTTCATTCCCCTAAAAAATTCCCTTTTGCCTCTTCCAGAGAGCACAACCAGTGCAAAATTTCTAAGGTGGGACTGAGTGTGGCAGGTTAAGGAAACTGATAGAAAGCTAGCGTCGCTGTGGCATAGTGAAGAGGCAGAGAAGAATGACATGAAAAGAGGTCAGAGAGGCAGGTGGGGCCTGATCTTGTATAACCTTTTATTTTGTGGAGAGAAGCTTGGCTTCCATTCCGAATTCAATATAAAAAAAAAAACACTGGCTCTTGATTGGGACCTTGTACGTAGAAGAACATTATAGTGTGATTTTTCTTCCATCTCCAGCTGTTTAGCCCTGCATTTTCCTCCTGGCATAGGTCCTCCGCTTCATGCTTCCCTGTCACATCCACAGCTGCATCAAATAGTTTCCCCTGAACTCTCTTTTTTTTTTTGAGACAGTCTTGGTCTATTGCCCAGGATGGAGTGCAGTGGCACAATCTCGGCTCACTACAATCTCTGCCTCCCAAGTTCAAGTGATTCTAGTGCCTTAGCCTCCCAAGTAGCTGGGATTACAGGCACACACCACCACGCAGAACTAATTCCTTCCCCTGAACTTTCATACTACATTGTGTCTTCCATTACTCACATCGTTGATTCCATTCCATCTTTGAGCATGTAAAAGGAATGGAAGGAATAAAAGAAAAAGAAGGAAAAGGAGGAAAGAAGCAAGGAAGGGCTGGGAGCTCCTTCTTGGCAAATCCCTTGCACATAAATGTTCATCTCAGGATCTCACATCTTAAGTATGTGAGGAACCATACTTAAGGCAGCTTTCCTTGGACATCAATGGCAGTCATAAATGTAATAAAGAAACTAAAGAGCTCTGCAGAACAGAAACCCACTTCAAATTGTTTAACCAGCATGTCCCTAATTTATGGAACCACGCTTAACATTGAGTAGACAATCAAAGTAGTTAAGAAAAACCATTTTTAACCTTTGATAGAGTACTCAAACTCTTAAAAAGCCTATTTTAAGTTTAAAAACTATTTTATATTATAATTATGTCCTAAGGGGATTATAAGCACATAATTAGTCATTATATTTATTCTGACGTTTTTACCCCCAGACTCTCCTAAATCGCACTGCCAACCCCTCACTTCATGTGGATATAGTTAAGATGACCATTCATGCCCACATTCATTTGCAAAAGTGTTAAAATTTGGGTGATCAATTATATAAATCCCTAGTTATAGTGAAATCATAATTTTAAAACATTGTCACACTGGCTATGACACTAAATTATATATTTGTTCAGTAATATAGCATTTCCCTAATTGGGAATTTACTGCTTGATATGGTTTGGCTCTGTGTCCCCACCCAAATCTCATCTTGAATTATACTCCCATAATTCCCACATGCTGTGGGAGGGACACAGTGGGAGATAATTTGAATCATGGGGACAGTTTTCCTCATACTGTTCTCGTGTAGTGAATAAGTCTCATAAGATCTGATGGTTTTATCAGGGGTTTCTGCTTGTGAATCTTCCTCATTATTTCTGTTGCCGCTGCCATGTAAGAAGTGCCTTTCACCTCCCGCCATGATTCTGAGGCCACCCCAGCCATGTGGAATTGTAAGTCCAATTAAACCTCTTTTTCTTCCTAGTTTCAGGTATGTCTTTATCAGAAGCATGAAAATGGACTAAGACACTGCCATGTAAGTGGTTTTATGAAAAGTAAGACAAAGTAAACAAACTCAAGGAAAACTTATGTTTTATATTTCATTGAAAATGAGACTCAAAGAAGTTAAGAAGCTTACTCAGACTTGCACAGCTCACTGGGGCAGAGCTGGTACTTGATTCAGCGGTGACCAGTTCTGATACCTATGTTCTTTGCACCTAATATTAGAAAGTATGGCCATAAAGAAGAGTCAACATGTATCTCTTGGGCTGTAGCTGACACAATTGTCTTCTTTGATTACAACAGATAAATACATAAATAAGAGTTGGACATAGAAACATTTAACATGAGATTACATTAGTCTATATTTAAATTTTTAACTACTTTCAACTAGTATTATTTAGTTGGGTTCTTTAAAAGCATATATACAAAGGACTCAGGAAGTAATGGTTTGACTCAGGCCAAGGACACATTACGGCACTGATGTTCTATGTTTGTAAGAAAGCATCCCTTAACATCTCCAATCCTAATGCATTCTTCTGTACTTGGTAGGATATTTGGTGGATTGGTGTAACCTTCAGATGAATCTGATATTATAAATACTGATAGAGAGCCAGGGATTCCATGAGAGATTCTCTCTAATCTTTCCCTGCGTTCTAGGCAGCATTTCCAAAGAATTGTGAATAGAAGTGATGTATAAAAGCTGTTCTGTCTTCTCTTAATACACAAAGTCAAAAGACTGCTGCCTCCCCTCCAAGTTTTTCTCTCCCCAACCCTCAAACCACTAGAAAAGATATTTAGAAAATTCCAGTGGATCTTACGGACAACAGATTCTGATGTGTTGCTGACTTTTTGTGGGGTCTTTTAAACAAATCATCTTTTAATAGATCCCAGAAGAAAGAAATATCTAGGGCATATGATTTGGAGTTTATTATTCACACCAATTTTGAAATATGGTTGTCTTAAATACACGTGTATGTTAATTGCAGCACTATTCACAATAGCGAAGACACGGAATCAACCTAAATGCCCATTAATGATAGACTGGATAAATAAAATGTGGTACATATACAGTACATAGAATACTATGCAGCCATAAAAAAGAACAAGATTATGTCCTTTACAGGGACATGGATGGAGCTGAAGGCCATTATCCTTAGCAAACTAATGCATTATCCTCAGAAAACCAAATGCCACCTATTCTCACTTATAAGTAGGAGCAAAATAATGACAACACATGGACACAAAGAGGGGGACAACACACACTAGGCCTATCAGAGGATGGAGGATAGTGGGAGGGAGAGGATCAGGAAAAATAACTAATGGATATTAGGCTTAATACCTGAGTGAGAAAATAATCTGTACAACAGACCCCATTATGCAAGTTTACCTATATAGGTAACACACCTGCACATATACACCTGAGCTTAAAATAAAAGTTTAAAAAAAGTGGATATCTTGCAGTGGTACTGATATCTTAAACTACCCAGGCAATGCCAGCTGAATGCTTGCTCTGAACGTATTGAGGAGAAAACGAGAGAAAACTTCACCATGATCATCTCAGCATGCTACAAATCTATTTCTGCACAAAGAGAATTTCTTCACTAAGATGTATCATTTGTTGCCAGGGATACCACTGTTTATTTATATATTTATTTTCAAATCTGAAAATCCCAATTAGCAACTCAGATATACCAGTTTGAACTGAAAATCATTTTAATAGCTAGTTTGGTTCTGTGCCATCGAATGATATATTCACAAAGAGGAGATATGGATATGGAATGCATTTGTGATTGTTATACTACCTTTATAGTGATCTAGTTCTTGTTTGTGAGATCCTAATCTAATTATCACATTATAAATTATACAAGTCAGCATATTCAAAGAGTCTTCATGTTAAATATTAACTTACTTTAATGTTTTAGAATATATTTTATATGCTAATCAATTTAGGCCATTTAATATTTTATTTAGAATTATTGGGATTTTTGCCAAGTAGTAACTTAATTGAAAAAAGGGAAACAAGGGTGCTTATTTTTTTAATGGTTTCAAAATTATTTCTAGATATAATCAGTGAAAAGTCACTAATCCAGAACTGTAGTTCTCCTTCCTAGGACAATGGAGAAGAGTAAAGTAAATCAGTAACCTAATAAATGCACATCCTGATTGGTCAATCAGATAAACAGTCCAAAGGGATCCTTTTAACTTTGGTAATGAAAGGGGCTGGCTTTCAATGAAAACACCTGCATTGTTAAAGATAAAATTTAGAAATATATGTCAAGGAATTTATTGCATAAAGCATATCTGAAACAGAATCCTTTTTATTAAAACTATTATGCCAAGGGCTTTTGTGACTTCCAATTCTTTTATCACCTTGCAGTCTTCCTGCTGATCAATTGCCTGCTCAAATGCTCCTCTGTGTTTCCCCCAGAGAAGGCAACTTCATTTCTCTTGGAAACAGCTCTATTTCCTGTTCTGTGGCTGGGGGCTCTGAAGTGTAGACCTTCTCATGCTTCCATCAAAAGGTGTCATTAATTCTAGGGCACTTGACAACCATGTTCTCTTTCAAAGACACGGAGGAAGTGGAAGGGGGATCACTGACCCTCACTGCCAGTGCAAGATTTTTCAATTTCATCTATGGATTAAAGTTTCCTTAGAATACGAATATTATGTACTTTTTGATTAGCTCCAGAAAGATTATGCCAACTTTTCCTTTCACACTCTACTTGTGACATTTTTTGGACCTCAGTGGATATAGATCCGACAGTGGAGAGATGTCAAACATTGATACATTAAAAGAAAAAACTTACAAAAATGGAAATAATCACATTTTAAAAAACCACCTTGGAATTTGCCAGCCTACTTGCTCAATCACTTTAGGACTACTCAGAGAATTGTACAGAAAAGGTAAATAGAAACTGATTTTTCTTTCAGTTAATATGCCCACTTTGAAGGTGTAAACATTAAGATTCATATTTGTAATGAAAGCAAGCCCCACAGAGGTAATGCCTCAAATATAAACACTCGCTTAATTTTTCATTGCTGGCTGTCTTCTTCAATTGATTCCTCTAACTATGTTAAAAACAACAAAAATAATAACAACAACCCTTACAAAAGGCATCGTTATGAAGGCCTTCCTGCTCTCCAGAGCATCAGCTGGAATTGACGTGAGGCTAGAATAAGATGTAATGATGCTTATGTTTAAAGTTATCTTATAGGCAAATCTTCTGGTTTCTCAATATAATGTTTCTTCTTTTTGGAAATAACTAATCTCTTGAAAAAACACAAATTAAAGAGAATGTATTCAACTGTAATAGAGACTTTGTCTCTAATGATGTCTTTCATAAAGCGTAGATCAAATCTAAGCTCATACTTTGAATATGAAAATTTTCTTAGTGATGAAAGCTATACTTAGCAAATGTGGAATGTGGGCTTCATACTTTAAGTGTTCTTGAAAATAATAACTATGCCAGTGAACTTCAAGATGATGAAGTTTCATGGGCCCTGGAGTCTGAACAGATCTCACTGCTTGGATCCAAATATGAGCTTGCAACCAGAAGTGTGTAGAATCAGCAGAAATCAGCAGAGAGTCATGGCTCTAGTGGGAAAAGCACGTGTGCCCGTTAGAGGAGCCCCTGTCTGGTGTAAGTGATTGAGGAATTGAGAACCTTGGCTCCACTGAAGTGTAACTGGGTGCTAGACAGGATTCCACTAGCAAACTTGCACAGAGATTATAGTGGTTTGTAAAGGATGCCAAGAAAAGCACAGTTGGTGCTGCTGGGGCAGACTGAGGCATGAATAAATAAATCATTAGACGTTATACCAGATTAGAAAATATGAAGAATTATCAAATAAAAAGTGTTTTCTTTAGTCTTTGGACCTGCTTTTTTGTTTGTTTTCTTTTCTCTTTTCCTCTACTTCAGTGGTTGACCTAGAGCTAGTTTCAGTTATTTGAATTATCTGGCACCAGTGTCATCTGGCCTGGGAAATCCAATTAATTATTTTTGTGAAATAGCTACTATCTTAAAGCAATTCATTTATACTGGCAGAAGGTCAGAGCTAGTTCCAGAGTTTTGGGTGCCTACAAAAACGGAAAATGTTCCCTTCTCATGCCCTGACAATGAAAGCCAATAGGTAGTATTGAAGGGAATTGTGAGGCTTCTGGCATTATTGGCCTTTGCTTTGGTACCAGGAAGAAAAAGGAATGACTTAGAAACACATTTAGCTCTTACCTGGATGAATCATGTCAAGTTTTGGTTTTTCCATTTCTCTACATTTCATTTATTTGTGAGACAATGCTCTAATTTCACAAAGTGGTGGTGGAAACACTGCTGACGTGACAGCTGTTTATATCTGTGGGTCAGAATGGTCACCAAGAGGTTGGGCCCATAGTGAGTAAACAGGAAGACTCTGGGAAGAGGTAATGGGCACAGAGATATTCTTGTAAACAGCACAAGATATGACCCATCTTAATTTTTTTCAATCAGTATAGTTACAAAGTATTTAAACTCTCAAACCCAGTGTGAGGAAAGAAGTAACACATGTAAATTAACAGAGGCACAATGGCTCACGCCTATAATCTCAATGCTTTGGGAGGTTGAGTTGGGGGGATCACTTGAGCCCAGGAGTTCAAGACTAGCTGGGCAACATGAAGAAACCCCATCTCTACAAAAAATATAAAAATTAGCCTGGCATGGTGGCATGAACTTGTAGTCCCAGCTACTTAGGAGGCTGAGGTGGGAGGATTGTTTGAGCCTGGGAGGTGAAGGCTGCAGTAAGTCTTCATCATGCCACTGCACTCCGGCCTGGATGACAGAGTGACACTCTGTCTCAAAAAGAAAAAAAAACACAAACCATATTATACATAGTAATTTTGAGTTTCAAAACTGTAACACAAGAAATATAAAAATCTCATATATACACAAGAAGGATATATTAATATATTTGAAATTTGGAATTAAATGCAGCATTATTGCCAAATAATGATTGAGTTATCTTATTTCCAATAAGGTTAAGGAAAGAAAATAAACCAATCAACTGAAAACATTTATTTAACTATTTTGTCAATAAAAATTTATGAATCAAACAAGTCTTGTGATCCATAATCTAGAAGAAAGAAAGCTTACCTATTTTTCTCTTACCATTATTTGATGAAAATCTGTAGACTTTTAGAAACTCACAGCTGTGTGCCTTACTGTAAAAGGAGGAAAGTCTGAGGCCAGTATTTAGAGATATCTACTTTATGCCAAATGTTTTAGGCACACTATCTAACTCAATCTGAATTAAATGCCATTAAGGGAAGCATTATTGTTATCTATTTAGTGAATAAAAACAAGAATCTCCAAAGGAGAAAATAACATCACCAAGGGCATGCTGTTGAAAGTGAAGTTGGATTTTGAGCCAAATCATTCTTATTCACAAATCCAATTTTATTTACTTCACTGAGAAGCGAGAAATGGAAAGCAACTAAACACAATTTTTGTACTGTACTTAGCACCAATGGAGTAAAAAAATAAATAAATGGTAAAGATTTGGCTTCATTCACACTTCATTCATTCGGCGAGACTCATTTGGAGCGGTGAACTGACCAAGGCCCAGGCAAAGAAACAACAAATGTGCCTGCAGCCTTCTCTACATATCCTTGCTCCCTGGGAAAGCCAGACTGCCTGCCTCACCTGTCATGGTTATTGCAGTCTCTTGGCTTTTTTGGCTTTCAAGTCACTGTCCCTTCAAGCCTTTGGTTTGAGAATATAGTAAATGTTTTTGGCAACCTGACTAGCAGGCACTCTTTTTTTTTTTTTGCCTTCCAGAGAAGCCTGAGTCAGTTTGGTCAGGTTTCCAAACATCCTTCATGTAAACCATGTGCCTCAAAAGAAGGGTGAATTTATCAGTCTCTGCTTATGGGCAGGCATGATTCGTCTAAGGTAGCCTCCTTCTTTTACTGGCAACTGAGTCAAGTATGAGTATGTGACTTCACCTTAGCCAAATAGATGTAAAGTGTTCTGGAGGTTCAAGAGAAGTTCTTTATGGATCTGCTGAGAGGGATAGAGGGAGTCTCTCTTTCATGTTAGAAATGGACTAGATCATTTGTGACTTTAATGGCTCAGACAACTACTCCCTAAGCGCAATGAGAAACAGCCTCAGGATGAAGCCAGCACTGGGTAGGGCAGAGCAGATGGACAGAACTTGTAAACTCATAAAGGTTTGGTGGGGCCAGGGCTCCACCAATCCTAAAGCATGCCCTACCTCTGTCCTTTCATTGCTTAAGCCAGGCTGAATTGGATTTTCTATTGCACATATGGCTCCAAAAGCTTGCAAACTGATATAGGAGCTTTAAGACAAGTGGGAAAAGGCTGAGAGGATCCCTACCCCAATGTTGGCTCTGCTGGTTATCCAGGACCATGGATTAGAATCTCTACTAGTCCACTTTCGCCTTCCAGAAGGTGTCATACTGAAGGGAATGAGAATAAAGGAAGGCATTTTCAGTGAACCTATGTCCTGGAATTGAATCAAACAATAGGAAGTTAGTTGAGCAGTGTCAATCACTCTTCTAGGCTGGAGAGATACAGCAGAAAATCCAACAAGATTTCCAATGACAAGGAGTTTACTCTTTCAAAGGAGAAGAAAGGCAATAAACAAATAGACAGGTCTATAACCTGTCATGTGGGAATAAGTACTAGGAAGGAGAGTAAGAATAAGAGTGAGTAAGTGGTAGAGGATGATAGTAAGAGAGTGCGCTATTTTAAGGAAGGCGGTGAGAAAAGTACTTAAAACAAAGAGGAGGGGCATTTAAGCAGTAACTCAAAAAAAAGGAGAGAAGTCATCATGCAGCCATCTGGAGGAAAAGTCTTTAGGCAGCAGGAATAGGCCATGAAAAGGTCCTGAGGTGGAAGAACACCTGATGTGTTATAAGCAAACTGAAAAGACCAGTGTGGCTGGAGTAGAGTGAGTTAGCAGAGTGATGAAAAATAAGGACATGGAGAAGAGGACACAGACCTTGGAGTAGACACAGAGGTAAGAACTGTAGGTTTTAAATAGACCATGATAAAGGCTTCAGACTTTCCTCTTCTCAAGAGTTTTGAGCAAAGGTGTGACATTCTTTTTTTTTTTTTTAGATGGAATCTCACTCTGTCGTCCAGGCTGGAGTGAAGTGGCGTGATCTTGGCTCACTGCAACCTCCGCCTCTCGGGTTCAAGTGATTCTTCTGCCTCAGCCTCCCAAGTAGCTAGGATTACAGGCATCTGCCACCACGCCTGGCTAATTTTTGTATTTTTAGGTGAGATGGGGTTTCACCATGTTGACCAGGCTGGTCTCGATCTCCTGACCTCAAGTGATCTGCCTGTCTCGGCCTCCCAAAGTGCTGAAATTATAGTGTGAGCCACTGCCCCCTGACCAGGTGTGACATTCTTGATGAGGTGAGAAAACAGACTGTGTAAGGAGGCAAGGTTAGAGGCAGGAAGACGTGTTAGGATGCAAATGCAATAGTCCAAAAGGGAGACAATGGTGGCTTGAACTCAGGAGACAACAGTGGAGGTGAAGGAAGTTGCCAGATTCTGAATATATTCTGAATATTGCTGAAAGACAGCCTAAAGAATGTGAGAGAAAGAAAGATGTCAGGAATGACTCTATGGTTTTTTTTTTTTTTTGAGACGGAGTCTCGCTCTGTCGCCCAGGCTGGAGTGCAGTGGCGCAATCTCGGCTCACTGCAAGCTCCGCTTCCCGGGTTCACTCCATTCTCCTGCCTCAGCCTCTCCGAGTCGCTGGGACTACAGGCACCCGCCACCACGCCCGGCTAATTTTTTATATTTTTAGTAGAGACGGGGTTTCACCGTGGTCTCGATCTCCTGACCTCGTGATTAGCCCACCTCGGCCTCCCAAAGTGCTGAGATTACAAGCGTGAGCCACCGCGCCCGGCCCGGCTCTATGGTTTTGCCCTGAATAAATAGAGTACTCTTTTTCTAAGATTCTCGCAACTGCAGATAGGCTATTTTGGAGGGAGAAAGAAATACGAGTTCAATATTGGAATTAGCAGTTTTAACATTTGGAATTAGTGGGAAAAAATAAGATTTTTGTAGATACTCATTGAGAAGTGTTGAAATGGTTGGGTATACAACTCTAGAGTTCAGGAAAGAGGTTGAGATTAAGGATTTTTATGTAAAAGTTACCAGCATGTAGATGTATTAAAAGTTAAGGGATAAGAAAAAAATATTTGGAGTTGTGTGCAGACTGAGCAGAGGCTTAAGACTGACTCCTGGGCACATCAGGTTTAGCAACTGGACAATAAGTACATAAACTAGGGAAGGAAAACAGAAGTAGAGGCCAGTGAGTTAAAAAAATAAAAAATCAAGCCAGGGGTGTTCCAGAGGCCAAGTAAAGAATGTGTTTAAATGAGGAAATAATAAACGAGTGTGTTTAATGCCACTGATTGGTAGAGTAAGATGAGAACTGAAAAACGACCACAATTTTATGAGAAAAAGACCAAATTCAAGCTGCTTGGCTTTTCTTTTCTGCAGGTACTGCCTTATCATATTTCTTCAGCATTTGGAATGCAGACTAATTAGACTATTTATTTTTGAGATTATATTTGACTTCTTATCCTAGCTTAAAATGAGAGCCAATAAGTGGTGTAATATTTAGTATGATTAACAAGCTGAAAACCCTGCAATGGTGCTAGCTAGACTCCAACTCTATGAGTGAATTAGGAGTACTCTGAGGGACAACAGGAGACTCTTGAGAATATGCAAATAAACCCTGCAGAAGCGTTACATCTTTCATTAAACATCAGTACACAGATCTACAAAACCAACAGGAAATAAGTTTAAAACCAACCTGATTGGTTATACCAATAGTCAAAGGACAAGAAGAGTAGAGAGTAGTGCTCTTTGTGGACATAGTTAGATGCATGATTTGATTGAATGTTTGGCAAGCCTTTTGAAATTTTTATTTAACTCTCATTATACATAGATGTTAAATTATCAGAGACCTTATACCAATAAGATAGAGTTAGTCTTCCAAATCAAAACATTTACACATCTGTGAGACACCTGAATATATGTAAGTTTGTAAGTCTATGTACTTATAAATTTAATTAAGTTCTAAATGGTGTAATAATGAACAACGCAGACTTCTAAAATTAATGTTATACCCACACTTGAGCCTCTCTTCTGTGTATTCCTTCATCTTGATAATGAAATAGTCAAAGAAAATGTTTTGTGTTTTATTTTTGTCATTTAAAATTGTTTTTAGGCTGAAAGAAGCTAATGCAGCGCAGTGCAATAAAATGAAAGCCACATTGTTATTTAAATAATAGGTAGCTTTTACCCTTAAGCTTTTTCTTGGTTATTTTTATATAACAATAGGAGTAAAAAGGAAGAACTGCCCATTTAAAATTTTTGGTTCTTAGTCCTACTTTTTGCTAAAAGATTATTTTTGTTTCCTAATGCATGATTCACAGATGTGTTAGTTTACCTTATGTTGACATTAGTGATTTTGTGTGATTAAAAATTTGAAAGATCCTCAGTGACACTGAATGAGTTAAATAGTCATAATAGTCATGTATCATAGACAATGTATGTATTACTTATTAAGGATAAATATTACTCCGTTTTTAAAGAAGAATTAAATCAGCATTTTTGTAGGTAATTATAATACTAAACAAATATTTAATAGTTTTTCATGTTTCAGACATTGTACTTCACACGTGACACGTAATTAATTCCTCAGAAGAATTCTAAGGGATAGGACTATTTCACAGCAGAGCCCCATTTTAAACAATGGAGATTGGGATTTGGAAATTTAAGCAATTTGGTGAAAATAATAGTAATTTGGTGTGCCAGGGTCTTAATCAATACTCTGTACTGTTCTATGTGCAAGTAAATTCTACAAGGCTAGTAGTACGATACGAAGTCTTTTACCCTTAAGAATGTCTGTTCCCATAGGCGCATCATTTAAAGTTCCATCAGTAGAATAATTTGTGAAGATTTTCCGGGCTTTTTTAATGTACTAAGACATGAGGTTTCCTCAGCCCTAGCTAATACAATAGCACAGATTCAATACTCATTATTAGTCATTACTTTCATGAGTACCTAGAGACTTAAAATAGCATAAATCAGTAATCAATATTTTTTGCTAATGTGCCTCTAAAAGAATGTTTTGAAAGGCAAGTTTAATGCTTTAGACACATTTAGCTGTACATTTTTTAGAATATCCTTTCAATTTGTACAATTTAAATTGTAATGTAAATACAATAGCCATTTGACATTCAACATCTATCAAAATATTCATGGCAAGCCCTTCTTTAGTATTTGGGAATTTCACTTCAGTTTATTTTTTTCCTTGAAATACTATTTCTGTCCTCTTTCTCCCCACTCAAATTCATCTCTAAGTAACATATTTTTGTATTCGAAAGTCTTTATATTAACCATCCTTTGTTTCACCCTTTGCTGTGACTACAATATATATATATTCATGTATATTTACATTGAAATTGAAATTTTTAAAATTTCCTGTGACGATGAGTTCTTAAGGCTTAAAACTTTTCTTCTGGATTTAACTTTTATTATGATGATTACTGATATGCAAATGATCAAGTCATCATATTTTGAATTATTATAAATTATAATTCATCACCAGAACATAAAATTTATTTGTCAATGTATCTCTCCATGAAGTGGAAATTATTGTTTCCTTATTTAGTGCCCTGAGGTTTTACATATTGAAACAATATATTATAGTAAGATTTGATATGAAATAAGAGCTATACTTATTGAAAAAGTGTGATTATGATGATTGCGATAAGGAAGATAGGAAAGAAGAATCATCTTCACATGACCTCAGGCATATTCTCAAGGCAGATTAGTTTTATAAAAGGTGCATATGAAATTCAAGGATATTGCAATTGATTGCCATTGAACCATGTGTACCATAATACCACCTGTGACAAGAATTCCTAGAAATCTCTGGTACCATTAGTTCTCCCGCAGGGAGGAAGCAGGGATGTTTCCTCAGGTGAACCTTGGAAGTCAAACAGCCTGATGACATTGTGTGCCAAAGGGACAGAGGGACAGATGAGAAAGAGAGGGAGAGGCATTGAAAAAGGAACTAAGGCCTATAAAAGAAAATGAATAACCTACTATATACTATTTTATTTCAGACAGGATAGTGCTAAAAACAGGTAATTTCTTTTTACAAAACATTTGGATTTTATTGAATTAGTATTTTTATTAAAATATTAGCATAAATGATTTTTAACATATTTTACAGTGCACATATGCATAAGTGATATTCTTGGCTTAAACTGTATTAAATGGTTATTCAAGTTGTTAATTTTATCAAGCCCTTAATCTTTTAATTTATTCCACGGATATGAGTTGAAATGCTGACTCAAACATAACCATGTAAAAAAATTATAATCCACTCTCTGAGAATGTGTTCATTCAATCATTTTTTTTTTTCATTCAATAAACATTGAGTACCTTGTATGTGCCATGCACTATTCTAATTTCTGGAGACAATAGTATTGACTAAAACCAGGTCATTGCCCTTATGAGGCTTCCATTCTAGAGGAAGATATAAACAATTAAAAAGATCAACATATGCAATTTTCTCACAGTATCCCAAAGTTTCTCAAGATTTTATTTTTTCTGAATGGTAAATAAACCTAACAGATACAAATTGTATATCTTGTTCTTTTTTAACACAAGACATATTTTATTTTATTTATTTTAATTAATTGTTTACTAATTAATAAACAAGTGATCATTAATAACTATTATTAAAACTATTATTAATAAATGAGCCAACCAGGACAATATTAGAACATGTTTAAAAGAAAACTAAATGAGTACAATATGAGCAGTAAGGGATGCTGAAATTACTTTGTAAATAGATACAAAACTGATTTCTTGGAGGTGCATTATATAAAACTGATTTATGTTTTTATGAATAAGAATCATTTTTATTGCTACCAATTCTTTACAAATTACAGTATGAAAATAGCTCAAAAAAAATGGAAGGCACATATAACTCAAAAGAGTATGCTAGACAGGACACCAAATAATCTTTGCCTGTTCAAAATCTTTCACATTTTTTCTGACAGTCTCTCCCCTGTGATCATAATCTCAAAAGTTATTCTTGATTATAAAGGGCCTATTATATTGGACCTGATTATTTACATAGGTGCAGGAAGAGTATTTATTTACCATACAAGCTCCTTGAGTTCTTTGCAATTCCTGTGTCATACAATATTGAACAGCTACAAAGTCCATAAATTAACCTTTGCCTGGATTGTCGTAAGGAATCTCAGATTGTACCTTTTAAAATCCTCTATTTTTCTATCTCAAGGCCAGGAAGCTAAGCCTAAGAACCTCTCCCCCTCAGATTTCACCAGCAGTGGGTTGTACAATGGAATGAATTATACTATCTTCTGGAAGTTCACCATATTTTTTAATGTTCCTTCCTGCCAAAAATTTTTCTTACTATTCTTAAGGGTAAGCCTGGCCCCCTATATGCCAGGTATCACTGGGTCACTTTCCTTGGGAGAAGTTTGGAGGCATTGGCACCTAAACAAAGCCCTTTTTTTTTCCTTAAATAAAGACTTGTCATACCAGATTTAAAAAGCATTATTTTCAACTATAACACCTCAGGCAAAACATTAGAGGACAGATTCTATTTGTCCCTATGTAAATATTTCCATGAAAAATTGGGAGACTTACTAAGTTTCTGAATTATGGAGATGGAGTGGTAGTGGGTTGAACTACGTCCCCCAAAATGCTATGTTCAGATTCTAACACTTGTGAATGAGATCTTATTTGGAAATAGGCCCTTTGCTGCTGTAATTAGGAATTTTGAGATAAGATCATCCTGGCTTTAAGGGGGATCCTGTATCCAAAGACTGGTACCCTTATAAGAAAAAGAAAAGAATGATTCAAGACATAGACACGTCGGGGTAAGCCATGTGAAGACAGAGACAAGAGATTAAAGTTATAGATCCACAAGTCAAGGAGCACCAAGGATGCAACCACCATCAGAAGCTAGGAGAGAGGCAAGGGACAGATCTCCTCTGAGTCTTCAGAAAAAACAAGCTATGATGACACCTTGAATTTTGGACTTGTGACCTCCAGAATTTTAAGAGAATAAGTTTCTGTTGTCTAAGTCATCAAGTTTGTGGCAATTTGTTATGGCAACCCTAGATAACTCATATAGGTGGTTATTAAGAATCAAGTATTATCTGAAAATGCTTTAAGTTAAAAAAAACAGATTTTACTAAGTTATATGCAGTATTGACAGCTTAAGAAGAATAAGAGCTTCATATTTTCAGAAAATGGAAACTTAAAACAACAGCAACAGTATGCAAAATTGTGGTAAAATTTTCTGCTTTGGTTTTTTTATTCCCAGGAAATTAATTTTTGTTCTGCTGGTCCTTGGATTAGTAGTCTGCTTTCATGAGGCAGTCCACTAACATGGTTTGAAAGTTGTATAAGTGATGTTAGCTCTGAAGCCTGTACCTGAGTCTAGTCTTTGAAGTGCCAATCATTTAAAAACTCAGAGACTTTTGGCCAGGCGCGGTGGCTTACACCTGTAATCCCAGCACTTTGGGAGGCTTAGGTGGGCGGATCACGAGGTCAGGAGATTGAGACCATCCTGGCTAACACGGTGAAACCCTGTCACTACTAAAAATACAAAAAATTAGCCAGACATTGTGGCGGGCGCCTGTAGTCCCAGCTAGTCAGGAGGCTGTGGCAGAAGAATGGTGTGAATCTGGGAGGCGGAGCTTGCAGTGAGCTGAGATTGTGCCACTGCACTCCAGCCTGGGTGACAGAGTGAGACTCCATCTCAAAAAAAGTAAAAAAATAAAAAATAAACCTCAGAGACTTTCTTTGTTGGCTTATAGCTTATGGCAGAGACTTTAGGCAAGCATCAGAATAAAACAAAATTGTATATAGATGAAAGAGATTTGATGGCTGTTATTAATTTGTTACCACAATCAGAAATATTGTCATCATAATAAAAAGTATCCAAATAAAAATAGTAAGACTTTCTATTGGGGTATAATACAACAAACTTATAAGAGTTTTGAGTAGTTTTCCTCCTGGGGATAAAGTACATTAAATAGGGAAGACATTGACAAATTCTGATATGGACAGGAGATGGGAAAATACTGGGTAGAAGAGGGTAGTTCCCCAGCAAAGGCCCCACCCTCAAGCCTGGATACCCACGGCCCTATGTGAGAACAGGCCCCCAAATTTTTTAATGTTTTCACACCTAAAAAGGCCCTCCACGCCCCCCTATCCTGTATCCATATAAACCCCAAACCCCAGGCTCCGGAAGCAGACAAGGAGATGAGGAGATGATCAGGCAAATGGCAGAATGGCATTGCAGAGAAGGAGAGAAGAGAAGGAACGCTGGGAGGAGTCCAGCTGGGGACGGTTAGAGAATCAGCCACTGGAATGCCAAAATGCAGAGGAAGATCATCTTCCTACTCCATCCTCTGTCCAGCTCCCCATCCACCCTGCGGAGAGTCACCTCCACCACTCAATAAAACCTCCGCATTCATCCTTCAAGTCCGTGTGTGACCCAATTCTTCCAGGATGCTGGACAAGAGACTGGGATACAGAAAGCTGTCACACTGACCCTCTGTTCTTGCAAAAAGGCAGAGAGTCCACTAAACTGGTTAACACTTAAGCTGTCCACGGATGGCAAGACTAAAGGAGCACACTGTAACACATGCCCACTTGGGCTTTGGGAGTCACAGACACCCACCCCTAAATGCTGCCGTGGGGCCAGAACCCAAAAGCACTTGCCTCGGTTCCCGCACCTGTCCATCTGCCTGATCCTCCTCCCATAAAGGGTTTGCGCTGAACAGACAGCCACACTCCTGTCACAGGTCCTGCAAGCGGGGCCTGGAATCTCTCCCGTTTCAATTCCAGGATTTTCCATATTTCTGAATATTTGTATTAATACAATTTTACCTAGGTAATACACACACTCTCCAGAAAAGGCTGTGTCTCTCCTGACCTGACAACTTTTCCCATGTAACTCTTGTAATAATATCACATCACATGAACATAAATTTGACTCATATCTTTCTTTCTATAAGGTAAAAGAACATATCTTTGTGATTTCTCATGGGGCCTCTGGGAAATCTCAAATATAGGTTTAGGTGAAAAATATGCCCTGAAAATGTTTTCATTATCTTCTAAATTCAGGGACCAATTTAGGGAAGGCAAAATCAAGAGTTGTCAGGGGCAATTTTGGAGCTTTAATAATATAGAACGGGTATCTAAGAAACAATTCCTAGTTGCCTATTTAATAAAACTGATGTTATTTTAAAAACAAACCTAGAGGATAATATCATTATAAAAATGTTAGCTCTTGCATAAGTGAGGAAGTTTTGTTCTTTTTTATTTTTTTTCTTAAATAATCGGGAACATAATAAAGTCAATATAAAGCACAGAAAATTGTTCTGGTGAGATAAAGCCTCTGCTGTCTGGGCAGGTTGCATAGATATAAAGAAAACCCTTTCATAAAGTAGGTTAACACAAATCAGTAAACTAAGGAAGTGAGCCCCTCAAAAGTGAGCAAATGTTCCTAAAAATTTAACAGACTTCATAGCTTCTTTTCAGATGTAGGTACGTTAAATCAAGACTGACAAAATCCACTTTCCAAGTTTTGTCCTTTATTACGCTCTTTCATATTTGCAACATGTTGAGCCTTTTTTTAGGACATCGTATGGTCTGGGGGTCCTTGGAAAACCCTCAGAAGATCTGTGAGGTCAAAACTATTTTTATAATAATGTTAAAATGTCATTTGTCTTTTTTATTCTCATCCTCTCATAAATGTTCATTGGAGTTTTCCAGAAGCTATAGGCGTGATACTGCCATAGATTTGATGCAGAAGCTTGAGAATCTACCTGTTCTCTACTAATTTATATTAAAGACAGTTACAAAAATGTATAGCAATGCTATACTTCTCACTAAGAACTTTTTAAAAACGATTATTTTTATAAAAATGTTTCCTATTAACATGAAATTTGCTTACCACTTCTATCTCTAAATAAATCAATGAGCCAGTATTTAAACATTTTCTGTTATAATATTTAATATGGCAAAAAATTATAGTTCTAATCTGCAAAATTATGCTGTTTGAGATCTTCAGCAATTTCTAAGAGTGGAAACATATTCAGAGACCAAAAGGTTTGGGAAATGCAGCTTTAAGAAAGTTCTACTTTTTCCTTAAAAAGCAAACACATATACACAGTCATTTTTCTCTGTCACTATTACTCCCTGTTTAGTCTCAACCAGCATATTAATTACAACTTTTAACCAGAGTAACCAACTTCTATTTCTAAAGTCATTGGAAGAAATTTATTTCTTAAAATGTAATTTCAAATGTATACATAGGCCATCCTTTTAGTTCTGAAATATATAGACAAAGAAAATAGTAACATCTAAGTAAGTGAAAAAAAGCTCAGGAAGATGAAAGGGACTAGACACAAAGGAGCACATGTTTTAGAGATTAACAAAACTTCATTAAAATCACAAGTTATCACACAGGGAATTCAATATTCACCAAGAGACAGGCTCCCTATTTTGTGAATGTTTCCAGAAAAATCTAACAAGAGGACAGGAAGGAGGCCTGTCAGAATCAGAGCCAAAGCAAATAGGCTTTAGTTAAAAAGACTTGGTAGGCTCACTGAACAGCAACACACTCCTGACTATCTTACTTCTCCCTAAAGGAATGGCAAAACCTGCACTATCTGAAAATTAACTAAAGGTGTAATGACAGAGAGGAGCTCCCCAAGTGACTTTCTTTAGTGAAGATGATCATGTTAGCTATGGTAGTGTCTCCATCTGTTCAGGTTGCTATAATTAAAGTGCCATAGATGGGATGGTTTATAAATAACAGAAATTTATTTCTTACAGTTCTGGGATACTGGGAAGTCCAAGATCAAGGCCCCAGAAGTGCCTGGTGAGGGCCTGCATTCTGGTTCATAGATGGCATCTCAATTGAGCTCTCACGTGATGGAAAAAGTAACAGACCTCTCCTAGGCCTCTGCTATAAGGGTGCTTATGAAAGATAAATGATAAGCCCTCATGACCTAATTACCTTTCAAAGGCACCACCTTCTAGTATCATCACACTGGCGATTAAGCTTCAACATATGAATTGTGAGGAGACATAAACATTCAATCCATAGCATGTCGGTTTTGCTTATTGTTTTCTGCAAAAACCAGTATCAGTCATGTTACTAGATCTTAGTAGGAAATGGTGACCAAAGAACAGAGTACAATCAGAGTCTGGGGAAAGGGAAGAAACTACATGTGAATGTGGAAAGTCAATTAGGCTTGAGGAATTTCTAGAAATTGCTCTGTGCAGTCAACACAGTGTTACAGTGTTGCTAACAAAGCTGTCCATACACTTATTGGCTGACAGAGATGGCACCATATAGGCTTTAAAGAAGCACTGCATGAACAAAAAGCAATGCTGAGACAGCAAGTTTTTGCTATCACATTGGGAAGCATTATAGAGAATGATTATACTCACTATAGCCAATACATTGCACTAGAGGCACTCACATACACTGTTCAGCTGTGTGACTTCACATCTTTTCTGGAGGTCTATCGGCCACATAATTAAAGTGTTAAAACAATGATAATTCTTTTTCTTTTTTTTTTTTGAGACAAAGTCTTGCTCTGTCACCAGGCTGGAGTTTGGTGGTGCGATCTCAGCTCAATTCAACCTCTGCCTCCCGGGTTCAAGTAATTCTCCTGCCTCAGCCTCCTGAGTAACTGGGACTACAGGCACGCACCACCATGCACAGCTAATTTTTCTATTTTTAGTAGAGATGGGGTTTCACCATGTTGGCCAGGATGGTCTCGATCTCTTGACCTCATGATCTGCCCACCTCAGCCTTCCAAAGTGCTGGGATTACAGGTGTGAGCCACTGCACTGGCCAAACGATGACAATCCTTTAATGAGGCAATTTTACTAACAGAAACTTACCTTAAATGAACACTTACATGTTGTCACGAAATATTATTATAGTGTGTTAATAATAATACACAGGTTAGGTGAGAAATAACCTAAAAACGTATCAATGCAGAATTGGTTCAAAATAGTGGCAGTTCATCCACGTAATAAAACACTGTTAGTAGTTATAAATAATAATGTGACTTCATTTAATTTATTTATTCACTTGACAAATATTTAACTGCTCATAATATTCTAGGTACTATTCTATATTCTGGGTACACAGAAATGAATAAAACAGAAAAAGCTCTGCCTTCCTAGAGATTACATTCTAGCTACAGAGATAGACAAAACACAATATTAAGTAATGTACATAGTGTATTATATTAGCACCAAGAAGAAAAATTAAGCAGTTAAACGGGATGATAGGGTTTTTAATAATGTGGCTGAGAAAGGACCCTCTGAGAGGGTGGAATTTGCAACAAGACCTAAAGTAGGCGAGAGAATAAGCCACCCATGTGTGTGGAGGAATAGAACCTAACCCAGAGGGAATGGCAAATTCCAGTGCCCCTGAGGAACGGAAAGGAGCCCGCATGGACTGAGGGGAATGAGCAAAAATGTGAGCAGTAGGAGATGAGGTCAAGGAGGAAAGGAGGTACAGTGATGGGCTTTGGAAAGGATGGAGGAGAGAAGAAATGTGATCTGCCCACATTGTAATAAGATCACTCTGGTTGCTGCATTTAGAAAAGACTAGAATTACCTAAGGGTAGAAGGAAGGAGACCAATAGCAAAGTTTCTGCAATAATCTAAACAAGGGATAATGGGGGCTTGGACCTGGGCGTAGGACATAGTAAACAGTAAGATTCAGGGTATATTTATGTCAACAGAACGTTTTTAAAAATCAGATCAGATGTAGGATATTAGTAAATAAGTTAAAAATTATTTCAAGGTTTTTTTCTTGAGTAACGGAAAGAGGGAGTTGTCGTTCACTGATGACAACTAGGGAAGAGGAGTAGGTTTGGCAGATAACATCAGAAAATCAGGTTTGAACTTGAACTTTGAAGTTTTTAATATTAAGTTTGAGATGCCTATGAAACCTCTAAATGAAGATGTTAGTCAGTTGTATGCAGCAGTAAGGAATTCAGAGAAAGTAGCAGAGTGGAGATATATACTTGGGAGATGCCACTATGCAAATGATATTTATAGGTATCAGACTGTATGTGTACTAAGAAAATGGTTGTGGAAATAGAGGGAAAGTGGTGTAAAGACTAAGCCCCATAATATTCCAATGTTTAGAGACAGTAGAATTGAGGAGAAGCCAGTCAAAAACACCAAGAGGCTGGGCACAGCAGCTCATGCCTGTAATCCCAGCACTTTGGGAGGCCAAGGCAGGCTGATGACCTGAGGTCAGGGGTTCAAGACCAGCCTGGCCAAGATGGTGAAAACCCATCCCTACAAAAATACAAAAATTAGCCGGGCATGGGGATGGGCGCCTGTAATCCCAGCTACTTGGGAGGCTGAAGCAGGAGAATTGCTTGAACCCAGGAGGCGGAGGTTACAGTGAGCCAAGATCATGCCCCTGTACTCCAGCCTGGGCAACAGAGCAAGACTTTGTCTCAAAAAAAAAAAAAAAAAAAAGAGAAACAGCAGCCAGAAAAGCAAAATCAGAAGAGCTCTGCAAGCCACATGAAGACAGTGGTTCAAGAAAAAAAAAACCAACAAGGATCCAGTGTCAAGTAAAGGTCAAGTAAAATGAAGAATGAAGATTGCACATTGAAATAGAAGTTAGTGGGGAACTTATCATGGAACAGTTTCAATGGAATGGGTGTAAAAGTCCAATTAAATCTATATTTATAGATATGTAACATTTCTAAATTCTGTTTAAGAGCAAAAGTAGCATATAAAATAATACATACTTGGAAAATTATATATACACATATATATGTTTATATGTGTGTGTGTTTATATGTGCATGCATGTGTATGTTTGGTATTTAAATACATACATAGAAAAAATCTGAAAATCTCCCAAGATAGTAATAGAGGCTATTTTAGCAAGTGATGCTTTAAAATATTTACTTTTTATGTTTCCTCTACAGCTTTTTTTTCTAGTTGCTATCTGTTACTCTTGCAATCAGAGAAAAAGAAAAATCCCAATAAAGCAATCTCCCAAAAAATAATGAATAAAAATACGTAAAGAAACAATAAGGTAATCTGTATTATGGTAAAAATATTTTTAAGATAAAGGATAAGTTAAAGAGATTTTTAGTCTGCTAAATTAGGAAATGTTTCACAAAAGTTTAGTTGTAAAATATATTTGTATTTAAACTTTTGAAGAAGTTCATAGAACCCTTTCTTCTTATACTGTATTATTTAGTAAAGTGTGTTCTTTCACTTAAAATTACAAATCTGATTTCAATTTCTCTTAATGGTTTAAAAACAAGATGCTGAATTTACAAAACTCATAAGAATATGCTTTAGAAAGATGGAATTTCATTCCTTTTCGTTACAAATTTATTCCTCTTTATTTTTTCTACAGCTGAATAAGTGTTTAGTGTAGTAAGAACTTATATTTTGCACATTTTAATAGTGATATACTTCAGGGAGGCCTCAGTTTACCAAAAAAGATTATCAAACATAATCATGACCCAGGAAGCAGCTGTATCCCATTTCCAAAGAAAAAATGCACCATGCTGAACTGTTTAAAGGAAGTAATATAGTGGTGAATTTTTTTTTCATGTGATTTAGTTTGAAATACTGTGCCTAAAATGCTGAGCTTGAAGTCCCATAAAGCTTGGTATGCTTTGCAAAAAGCACTCCCAGTTTAATTTAGGCCAGGCCTCCTTTTGCTTTGAAGAAACAAAAAAGAAACATTAGCTGTTCTTGGCCTTATCCTTAGGAATCAACTCAAGACTTCCCAGTGGTCATGGTGATATCCATTACAAACTGAGATAATTCCTGAATGAATGAATGAATGAATGAAAAGGAAACAGTGAGTTACATTTTATCTTGATAGAATGTAAATGTAAATCCTTGAGTGGCTTATAGTCAAATATATTTTTTATTGATGTGAGGCAGTTTTCTTTCAAAACTATAATAGCTTTCTATAATAGCGTCAGACATGCACTACTATTTTTAGACCAAGTCTCATGGTGCTGTATCACCTATCTAAAATATGTTTACAGAAAATATTTATATATTTACTCCTGAGATCAAATAATATAAATGAGGCTCAGTCTATCTCAGATTTGTTATTCCCATCTTCCTGTCTTCCGTTATAAGAACTTCCTCTCTCATAGTTACTGTGAAAATACCTTGTCTTTCAATATCTCCATAATTTGAGCTTAGAACACAAATATTTGTGTTAAATAACCAAAAACTTTTATCTTGATCTCATAGAGAGAAGTTTAAATGACAAAAGCATATGAAATGCACATTTTAGTCTATAAAACAACAAAAAATAAAGCAATGAATTATAGATAAAAGTTATTAAAGGGAATGATATGCAATATGTGAAAATATTTGATTGTTCCAATGGAATATAAGAAAAGAAGACTAAATATATATTAGTCTAATATAATAGATATAACTAATATATATAAATATATAATCAATATAAAAATATATAACATATATTAGTCTTAATATAAGTCTAATACATAAGAAAGGAACACTAATATATGTATTACTCTAATATATATTAGCTGAATATATTATATTATATATAATTATATTTTATATATAATTATATTTTATATATTGGAAAATGGTAGACAAACTCAGCAGTGCCAACAACTACATTAAATGTAAATGGACTAAACATTCCTATTAAGAGACAGAGAAATCAGTATAAATTTTAAGAAATGAACCAAGAATATGCTTCTTACAGGAGAAACACTTAAAATTTAAAGACAAAGTTGAATGGAAAAAGTGTTACCATGCATTTACTAATCATAAAAAAGCTGTTATAACTATATTAATATCAGACAAAGCAGACTACAAACAAGGAATACTATCTTATATGATAAACAGTCAATTCATCAAAAAGATGAAACAACATAAATATTAATTTAAAAAGAGTTTTACATACCTGTAATCCAAACCCTCTGGAAAGCCAAGGCAGGAAGATCATTTGAGCCCGGAGTTCAAGGTTATAGTGAACTGTGACTGTGCCACTGCACTTCAGCCTAGGCGACCCAGCAACACTCTGTCTCTGAAAAAAAAAAAAAAAAAAAAAAAGTTTTAAATCAGGAAGAAAAATTGCCAGAACTAAAGAAAGAATAAGCCAAATTTGCAATAAAAGTAGGATTTTTGTAGATGTTTGTCACTCCTTTTTCACTAATTTATAAAAAAAATGGGTAAAATATGCATATAGAACATTCAAACAGCACTATTGCCTTAGTACAAACTGCTGTACAAAAGTATCATAGAATGGGTGGCTTAAAAGCAGCAGAATTTTTTTTCTTCCAGTTCTGGAGGCTAAAAGTCTGAGATCAGAGTATGTAAGTCTGAGATCAGGGCATGCTTGAGTTCTGGTGAGATCCCTCTTCTAGGCTGCAGATTTCTAACTTCTCCTTGTATCCTCACACGGCAGAAAGAGAGCTAAAATCTTTCTGGGGTCTCCTTTATAAGGGCACTAATCTATTCAGGAGGGCTTCATCCTCATGACCTGATTACCTCCCAAAGGCTTCGTCTCTTGTTACCATCATATTGGGGATTAGGATTTCAACATACTAATTTTGGGTAGACACAAACATTCATTCCATTGTAGATATCAACCTACTGAACATATATAGACCCAACAACTGCAGAATATATATGCACTTCAAATGCAGATTAAACATTCACCAAAGTAAATATGCTGTGACATAAAACCATAATAATTTCAGAAGCTTGGTGTCAAATAGGGTGTAGTTAAAGACAATGGAATTAAATTTAATCAATAACAAAAAAGTCTAGATAAGTCATTTTTTTTTGTGCTGAATAGTATATTAACAAAATATAATTTAAATCAATTAAACATCAATTCCATTAATAATAGCATAAAAACATAAAATGCCTAGAAATAAATAAACCAAAAAATGTACAAGAACTCTGTTCCAAAAACCACAAAATATTGCTGGGAAAGATTAAGAAAACTTAAACACATGGAGAAGTATACAATGGTCATGGGTCGGGAGACTCAATAATGTAAAGATATTAATTCCCTAAAGTTATCTATACATTCAATACGATTCCAATCAAAATTTCAGAACTTCCTATATAAATTGAAAACCGTTATAAAGATTTTGTATGAAAATACAACATAACCAGAATAGCCAAAACAATATTGATGAAGTTGAATAAACTTGGACTATTTATTTATTTCTTATATTATTTTAAGTTCTGGGATACATGTGCTGTATGTGCAGATTTGTTACATAGGTATACATGTGCCATGGTGGTTTGCTGCACCTATCAATCCATCATCTAGGTTCTAAGCCCCAGATGCATTAGGTATTTGTCCTAATGCTCTCCCTTCCCTTGCCCCCCAACCCCTACAGGCCACAGTATGTGATGTTTCCCTCCCTGTGTCCATGTGTTATAATTGTTAAACTTCCACTTATGAAGGATAACATGTGTTGTTTAGTTTTCTGTTCCTGTGTTAGTTGGTTGAGGATGATAATTACCAGCTTCATCCATGTCCCTGCAAGGGACATGGACTGATTCTTTTTTATGGCTGCATAGTATTCCATGGTGTGTATGTGACACATTTTCTTATCCAGTCTATCATTAATGGGTTCCAAGTCCTTGCTATTGTAAATAGAGCTGCAATAAACATACATGTGCATGTGTCTTTATAGTAGAATGATTTATAATCCTATGGGTATATATCCAGTAATGGGATGGCTGGGTCAAATGGTATTTCTGGTTCTAGATACTTGAGGAATTGCCACACTGTCTTCCACAATGGTTGAACTAATTTACACTCCCACCAACAGTGTAACAGCATTCCTATTTCTCCGCATCCTCACCAGCATCTGTTGTTTCCAGACTTTTTAATGATCACCATTCTATCTGGCATGAGACAGTATCTCATTGTGGTTTTGATTTGCATTTCTCTAATGCCCAGTGGTGTTGAGCTTTTGTTCATATGTTTCTTGGCTACATAAGTGTCTTATTTTGAGAAGTGTCTGTTCATATTCTTCACCCACTTTTTGATGGGGTTGTTTGCTTTTTTCTTGTAAATTTGTTTAAGTTCTTTGTAGATTCTGGATATTAGCCCTTTGTCAGATGGATAGATTGCAAAAATTTTCTCCCATTCTTTAGGTTGCCTGTTCGCTTTGATGATAGTTTCTTTTTCCTTTCTTTTTTTTTTTTTTTAGACAGAGTCTCACTCTGTTGCCCAGGCTGGAGTGCAGTAGCATAATCTCAGCTCACTTCAACCTCTCCCTCCCAGGTTTAAGCGATTCTCCTGCCTCGGCCTCCCAAGTAGCTGGGACTACAGGCATGTGCCATCACGCCTGGCTAATTTTTTGTATTTGTAGTAGAGGCGGGTTTCACTGTGTTAGCGAGGATGGTCTCGATTTCCTGACCTCGTGATCCACCTGCCTCAGCCTCCCGAAGTGCTGAGATTACAGGTGTGAGGCACTGCACCCAGCCTCTGATGATAGTTTCTTTTGCTGAGCAGAAGCACTTTAGTTTAATTAGATCCCATTTGTCAATTCTGGCTTTTGTTGCAATAGCTTTTGGTGTTTTAGTCATGAAGTCTTTGCCCACGCCTATGTCCTGAATGATAATGCCTAGGTTTTCTTCTAGGGTTTTTATGGTTTTAGTTTTTACATTTAAGTCTTTAATCCATCTTGTGTTAATTTTTGTATAAGGCGTAAGGAAGGGGTCCAGTTTCTGTTTTCTGTATATGGCTAGCCAGTTTTCCCAGCACCATTTATTAAATAGGGAATTCTTTCCCCCATTGCTTGTTTTTGTCAGGTTTGTTGAAGATCAGATGGTTGTAGATGTGTGGTGTTGTTTCTGAGGCATCTGTTCTGTTCCATTGGCCTACATATCCATTGGTCAATATATCTGTTTTGGTACCAGTATTTAACCATCTAAGTTTAAGCCTTCTTATAAAGATATACAGTATAGTACATAAGAGTGTGTTCCTTAGTACTGACTGGCATAGTATAAATAAATAGGTCCGTGGAACAGAATAGAAAGCCTAGAAATAGACCTAAATATATATAGTCAATTTAGTTTTGAAAAGATGGGCTGTGTGTGATGACTCTCGCCTGTAATCCTGGCACTTTGAGAAGCAGAGGCAGGAGGATCATTTGAACCCAGGAGTTCAAGACCAGCCTGGCCAATGTAGTGAGACCCTAGTCTCTACAAAAATAAAAAAAAAATTAACCAAGCACGGTGGCTTGTAGCTATAGTCCCAGGTACTCCAGAGGCTGAAGTGGGAAGATTGCTTGAGCCCAGGTGGTTGAGATTGAGTGGGTGGTGATCACACCACTGTACTCCATTCTGTGTGACAGAGTGAGACTATCTCAAAAAAAATTTTTTAAGGAAAAAAGTCTTCAAAAATTGCATAAGCAAACTGAATAAGCACGTGAAAAAAAAAATAAACCTCAACCCAAACCTCACACTATACCTTCATGAGGTAAGCTGTCAGCCCACTGTAAAAGCTAAGACTATAAAGCCCCCAGAAGGAAAAGATGGGGAAATATCTTTGTAAACATAGGTAGACAAAGATTTTGTAGAAATAAAAAAAAAAGATAAACCAGACTTAATCAAAATTTTTAAAAATTTGCTCAACAGTATAAACTACTATAAACATAAAAAAATCAAGCCATAGGCTAGGAGAAAATATTTGCAATTAACATGTCAAAAAAGACTAAGACTTGTATCAGTCAACAATATATAAAGAACTATAAAATAATAATCTAAAGACAAAAAACTCAATGTGTTCTCTTAAAATAAAGAACAATTAAAATGGGCAGGAGACTTCAAAAAGATGTGTGAATGATCAGAAGCATTTTTTAATCAAGGAAATGCAAATTAGCATCACAATGAGGTATTATTTAACAAACACCCACTGAAATTTCCAAAATTACATATGTATGTATATATACACACACACACACATATATACACATATGCACACATACACATACACACACTCTCAAATAACTCCAAATGTTGGGCAGAATACGGAATACAATTGGAACTCCCTCATGTATTGCCTCTGAGTATTTGAATGGTTACAACCACCTTAGAAAGTGCTTTTTAAATTTTCAGTAAACAGTAAAGAGAAATCTACCTAATGATGCATCAATTTTTCTCCTGTGTATTTACAGAGGAGAAATTAAAGCATGCTCTACAAAAAGTCTTATACAGTATTCATAGCAGCTTTTTCCCTAATAGCCTGAAACTAAAAACAATCCATGTATATGAACAAGTGAATGGATAAATGATATATTTATCCTACTCAGAAATTAAGAAAAATAACTGAGACAGGATGAGTCTCAAAAACTATACTGAACAAGAGAAGCCTAACAAAAGAGTATGCACCATGTATTTCCCATTTTTATGAAATTCTACAGCAACAAAACTAAACTATGATGATAGAAATCAGAACAGTGGTTGTTCATTGTAAGAGAGGTGGGAAAAGGTCAGGAAGGAACTTTCTATGTTTGTGGAAATATTTTATATTTTGATTAATCTAATGATTATCTGGGTGTATACATATACCTACAATCTGTGCCTTTTATCGTACTTAAGTTATATCTCAGTTTGAGAAATCTAATCATATGGAGCTCTGGCTTCTAGGATTTACCTACTGGAGTGAGGAACATCAAGCAAATACACTACCTTTGTTTTGTCCAGGAATCCCAAAAATAACTTTACTCCATAGGATTTAATGTTGATAACCCTTCACGGCAATCCAGTACATAGAGTTTTAAAATATACATAATTCCCTTTTTTGCCTTAAAATAAATCCTTGAAGTAAGCAGGAAGACATCATTATTTCACATCATAATTAAGGAAATTAAGGCTAATAAGCAGGACATAGAATTAGAAGGAGGACCTGTTTTCCGATCACTAACTGGTCCAACACTCATTTCACTGTATCTAAACAGAGCAGTTGCCTCCTTAAGGTATTAATTAACCCTATTTAGTGATCGCCCACTGACATCCTGGCTGAGCTCTTGGTTTATAAAGATAAATAACACAAGGTATCTGTCTTCAAGGAAATTGTAGTCTATATTGACTCTGCTACAGCACACTGAAAGATACATGCTTTCAAAGCACTGTACAGAAATTCAGATGTAAAACCATTTTCTAAATTATCTAATGTGCTGAAAATTAGACCTCTTGATCAATACATAGTCTATCAAAATATTCCTCTAAAAAAAAGTCTTCAGACTTTTAATTTGCCACTCATCTAACTGCTCGAACCTCGAAGAGTAGTTTTTATTCCAACAGACCAACACACTAAATGTGTGCCTTTATTTCTCAACTGGAAGTAGAGGCCTCAAAACCTCAGAAAGGAAACATTTGGTTTGGCCTTTTTTTAGCTGTCCTCATTGAGAATATACAGACAGCTATGAGAAGGAAGGATACTGTTAAGTTTCCATAAAACCACCAACTCTGACACCACAGAACAGTTTGTTCCTTTTGTTGGTTTTCACAGTCCCTGAAACTTGAAGGTGATGACAGGAAGAAAGGCTCATCAATAAAGAAATGAGAAAATTACCTTAGAATAATTAGAAGCTTGGTTCTGCTACAGAATATTTTTTATCTAATAAAGAAAATAGTTTCAATTTCACATGAAAATTAAAACAATTTTAATTCTTTTGAAATGAACTTAATTAAGAATATCATTCAGCCATAGTATTTATTTTTCATTACTGTATGTCCTAAAGTTTAGGACTACCATGCTTAATTTTGCATTTTAAATTAACAGAACAGGATAAATATACATATAGTAACCTTTTTATCTTATTTGGACATATTAAAATTCATAGCTTTTAATCTAGAAAAAATAAAAGATGTTAATACTTGATATGGGCTTTGTGACAAATTACAAATTCCTCAAATTATTGTATAAATAGTGAGATGTGGAGCAACTAAAATCCTCACTTGAAACTTTAATGAATGTCAGGAGTAACTCTTATTTAACATTTTAGATGAGGTTAATATATTTTAATCCATTTTTATATAAAATGTAATTTGCAATTAGTCTGCAGAACAAAAAACAAAGTCTATAAATTTAATCATAAAAATAACAAAAAATGAGAATAATAGGAAATATTTACAGAGTACTCAATAAGAAAAGCAACTGGTGTTTGAATTATAAATCTTAATCAGAAATGACTATGAATATGTTGAATAACTTGTTAAATCTTATAGTCAGCCTGAATGAGAAACTTTGATCAAAAGAAGAACCCAGTTTCCATTTCTGGTTTTACCACTAATTAGATGTGTGGTCTTGGGTAAAAATAGAGAACTTTAGAATGAGATGAGGACTCAAAGGTCTCAGTGAAGACATTTTCTCCAATAGAGAGGACCATAACAGCTGATCTTACAGCCTCTGCTTTCACACTTATGTTGATAAAAACTCACTACTTCATGAAGCAGATAGTGTTTTCTATAAATTACCTGTGATTACTTCAGTTTAAATACAGTGATATAAATGTGTATGTCTCCTATGGATAATTAGTTAACTGGAAGAATCCTAATCAAGACCACACACCCTGGGTCAGGCACAGTGGTTTACTCCTATAATTCCAGCATGTTGTGGGGATGAGGCGGGAAGATAGCTTGAAGCCAGGAGGTCCAGATCCCCATCTCTACAAAGTTTTCTAAAAAAAAAAAAAAAAAATAGCTAGGTGTGATGGCATATAGCTGTAGCCCTAACTACTCCGGAGGCTGAGGCAGGAGGATCCCTTTGAGCCCAGGAGTTCGAGGCTGCAGTGAGCTAGGGTTGCGCCACTCCAGCCTGAGTGACAGTGCAAGGCTCCCTCTCTTATTGAAAAACAAACAACAACAAAAAGAAAACTTCACACTCTAGGGATGATTAACTACTACCTGGAAAATCCTAATCAAAATCTCACACTGTAGAATTATGGTCATAATCAATTCAATTGTCTTGAGTCATTATCCCTGCTCAGTGTAAGATGGTATGCTAATCAGTCTAAGGAAAGTTAGTAGTGCTTTTTCTGTGATAAAATGAGTACTGCCTCAGATGACATGGACTTATCACTTCTGCTACTGATTGAATAGTACATACCAACCTTGGTTGAATCCTTCAAAATAGTGCCTTACGTTTCAGGTTATAATCTCCCATTCTGACTAGCAAACTAACATAATTCTGCTACTGGAATATTGTCACATTTACCATATGGGGCTTTCATTTAAGTTCATTGTAAGAGTGCCCCCCCCCAAAAAAAAAAAACTTCATCAGGTTTGCTGATGAAGGTCGAATGCCTGATTTGTGTGTGCTTGCTAATAAATACATGTGTGGCAGAATTCAGCCTGGGAGTTGCTTTTATTGTAACACACCAAATGGTAGCAGGGTGCTGTAGGCTGTAGATATCTAACCAAAGGAATCCAATCTTTATGAAATTCATTTAGGTAGATTCACAACAGCAGCCCATTCTGTTTTTATATTCGTATTAATGTCTCAAAATATCATTTATTAATCTGCAAAGAGAATATCAAATTTAAAGTAGACTAGACCATATAAATTAGCTGATGAACACATGAAATATCCTTTATATTGAGCTGACACAAACTTCTGTAAAACTTGTATGAATTTGTCATGGTTTTTGCCTTCTGGGCCACACACATGAACTTAATCCTTCTAAAGTAGGGCTAAATTTTTAAATATAAACTCAAAGTAGAAGACCCAGAACATGACTTAATTTTCTATTCTGGCTTAGACTTCACTCCCCAGAACAGCATAAAATTCCATCTCAGTCATTTTGAGTGCTTGCCCTTTCCAAGTCTTGTGAAAACCCCAGAGTCTTACAAAAGCCTATTCAGGGAGTGCTTTCTGGTCTTTAGTTCGTATTTGTCTCTTCTAATTTACTCACTATTTAAGACCAACCCATCCCTTGAAAGAGGCTACTCCTGTGCAAAGTAGAGAACCTGGGATCCTTGGCATAGCTCACAGTCCTGGTGCTTGTATTGTAGGAGCTCTCTAGTTGCACCAGGTCATTTCACTCTGACATTCTGCCATTGCCCTGGAACACAGCACCTTGGGAATCTCTGCTACTGACAGAGCCAAATCATGGCCCTCTTCCTACTATTGGGGAAGCAATCCCAGCTAGATTTCTGCTTCCCCATCTCCAACAAATGTGACCTTATACACAAGCACATGCATACCAATTATCTTCATGCCATGATGTTTCCTCACATTCTTCCCAATCAGTTCCTACAGCCATCCTCCAGAGGCAGTCACTGTTCTGATTTTTTTTAATCATAGAATAGTTTTGCCTACTCTAAAATTTGTGTAAATACAACCGTGTACATAGAATCATATAAAATGTACTGTATGTTTGTGGGAGGCTTCTTTCACTCAGCAACACGTCATGATTCATCCATACTGTTTGCATCAGAAAGTCATTCCTTTTGATACTTCTACAGCGGTATTCCATGATATGCATATGCCAAGTTTTAGTCATTCTCCTGTTAATTGACAATTAGGTGATCAGCAGTTTTAAACTATTATGAAAAGTATATCTGCAAACTTAAATTGTTTTTTAGCTAAATGTATTGGGGTGGCATTGTAGGGTCACTGGGTAGGTACATATTCAGTTCTATAAGAAATTGCCAAAACGTTTTCAAAAGTGGTTGCACCATTTTACATTCTGACTAAAAAATGAGTAGCTCCACATCTCCATCCACATCTGGTGTTGTCAGTCTATATAGCTTTAACCTTTATACTGGGTGTGTAATAGTATCTCATTGTGGCTTAAAATCATTCTTGTCTCATATATTTCAGTGCCTTTTAGTATTATTAACTTCAACATTAAGCAATAATGAAACCATCTCTTGTGTATCCAAGTTTTAAATCAATAACTTGAAAGAAGCAATCGACTTGGGAAAAGATGCATATACATGCCTACTCCTATTGCTTGCAAGGGCTGGAAAAGGAGTATAAATGGAAATCAACATATGATAGTCTAATATTTAAAAGTTCTAACTTGAGCTGGCAAACTCTTATGTAACAGGTTTTATCCTCTTACCTTAACATATCTACCTGCAGAGTGATCAAGGAGGGCAAACAGTTCCCACCTGAGTGTAGACGTGTGAGGAGGCCAAACCAAAGCCTTCTGACCTCCAGATTCCCAGCTCTGGCTCCTCTCCACCCAGTGCACCAGAAGGTTACCCAGTGCACACCCTTGTGGACTGTCCAGATAAGGCAACTGAGCTTTGTTCCTATTTCCATACACAGCTTCCCCTGAGCCATCCTTGGGTCTAGTGAGGAACATGTCAGTGTAATCATCTGGAGGGTGGGCCAAAAGGTGGACTTCGGTGGGCGTGTTATTTCAGCCCCACCTAAATCCTTGCTCTTTGGAAGAAATGTGGCCAGAGGCACAGACTCCTTTAAGTAAATCTGAGCATAGTAGAGTGGGCACACCCATTTTATTTGCTACTGAAGTTTCATTTCACTACTTGCCTCAGAGACATGAATTTTGTACGGGGCTACCACGGTTGCAATAGTGGCAGATCCTGAACAAACCTCTTATTTCTTTGGCCACCTTGGGTTTCCCCCAGCACTTGGCTGAGATAAATGTGATATTTTCACAAGGAAACAAAAAAGGAAGAACAAAACTAACAAACAGATTGCAAAAGCATAGAAATGGATGTTGATCTATCTCTCAGATAACGTTTTATGGCTAACGTGTAGAAATATGTTAGTGAAACAGTCAAAACCTAAATAACAAGAGGAAAAGAATACATACTCCCACAAGCAGGCACACACACCCCTACCAAAATTATATACAGTTGAATTAGAAATGCTTCAGAAAACATTTATTCATAATGGTTAAATTTATAAAACACTATATCCAGTAGTCACTGCTCTAAGGGCTCTACATGAATTATTTAATGCTTACATGTCATTTTCTTTTATTTTTTTCTTTTTTTGAGACAGAGTCTTGCTATGTTACCCAGGCTGGAATACAGTGGCGCTATCTTGGCTACTGTAACCTTCCACTTCCCAAGTTCAAGTGATTCTCGTGTCTCAGCCTCCCAAGTAGCTGGGATTACAGGCATGCACCACCACACCTGGCTAGCTTTTTTCTTTTTTTGTATTTTTAGTGGAGACGGGGTTTCACCATATTGGCCAGGCTGGTCTCGAACTCCTGACCTCAGGTGATCCACCCGCCTTGGCCTCCCAAAGTGCTGTAATCCTCTAAAGGGATTACAGGAGTGAGCCACAGCACTGGCCATTTTCATCTCCATTCTAGAGATGTGGAAACTGAGGATCAGAGAGATTAGGGTAAAAAGATTATTACCTTTACTTACTAGGGAGTGGCATAGGCAACATTCAAATCCAGACAGTCTGGCGGCAGAGTCCACAGCCCTGGCCAGCAGGCTATGCTGGGTAGGTCTACTATGTGTTAGGCATTTTATGAGGTGTTTTATATAGATTAGCTAATTCAAACTGTGACATAGGTATAATTATCTCTGCTTGACAGATGAGAAAACAGAGGCTAACTAATTTGCCAAAATTATAAAACTAGTAAATGGCTAAGCTGGATTTTACTAACTTGCCAAAGTTATATAACTAATAAGTGGCTGAGCTCGGTTTTAAACTTGATTAAATTATGTTCAGGACACATTGCCTATGAAGGCAACACGTAATATTTTAAAGAATTAAAAATAATTTTTTTTTCATTTTTGATTTACACATCAAGGAATAGGATTCAAGTATCTGAGCCTTTTTTTTTTTTTTCATGGTGCTCCTTGTCCTGTAACAATGCCTGATAAATGAGTCATTACCATACCTCACTACACACAGGGGAGATGTGATTTAATTTCCGGTCTATAGCCAACACCAAACCTGAGGTTTTGAAGGGTGCATTACAACTGGCTTTAAATGTATTTGATTTTTCTCCAGGAGAAAAAAAGCTTCTTAGACATAGAAAGAAATATATCCATTAAGTGTCAAACACTATTTCATTTCTATGTAAATCTATGGATAAGATAACTTAGTGATTTCATATTTCCCTGTGAATGCAATAAAATCTGATGGAAACCAAAGAAAAAATATCTACACCAAATCTTTCAATATGCATTCCTCAGTACATTCCAGAGCTTGGAGCACATGCAGGAAAGTATGGAAAAAATGACTGCCTGTGTTCTTCCAGTTAGATTTAATTTTCCTTTTGAGCCCTTAGTGTGAGCATAGGTGTGGTGTTTTATTTTACATTTGTCACATGTTTCCAAGTTGCCACTGAATTAAGCATGTGCTTCCTGAATATAAGAGGAATTGAAACAGAAAAATTTCTTAAAGGAACCATTGCATTCTCTGTTCCTAAATAGATAAATATCTTCACATTTAAGCATAAAATGGAGAGACTTTTATGCTTGCAACCATACTCACAATGCCCTACTTTTACAACAGTGGGTCTTACTTGAAGACACATTCATTAACTAATTATTGTGGTTAAATTATGCTTCAGAGTCTTCACAAAAAGAAATCCACTTTTCACAGACTTGAAAATCCTAGAAGTTCTAAAAAGAAAGTAGTTCCACAAATGGGAATTGCCAGTAGCATTTAAGGGCTGGTGATTAGAAAAAGAAAAGCAAATACAATCACAGGTAACTCCATGACTCTTTTAAAATAGAAATGGCTCTGTGGCCGGGAGCAGTGGCTCACGCCTGTAATCCCAAGACTTTGGGAAGCCAAGGCGGCGGATCACCTGAGGTCAGCACTTCAAGACTAGCCTGACCAACATGGCGAAACCCCGTCTCTACTAAAAATACAAAAAATTAGCCAGGCATGGTGGCACATACCTGTAATCCCAGCTGTTTGGGAGGCTGAGGCAGGAGAATCACTTGAACCAGGGAGGTGGAGGTTGCAGTGAGCCAAAATTGTGCCACTGCACTCCAGCCTGGGCAACAAGAGCGAAACTCTGTTAAAAAAAAAAAAAAAAAAAAAAGAAGAAGAAGAAGAAGAAATATTAAAATAGAAATGTCTGTAACATCTCTCCAATTGAGAATGCCACATCAGTATGGGTCTAGGTTTACTAAGCATGGCAACGTTGTTGCTGTTCTGTGTGACTATTAATGGATGTGTTTCTCTCAACCATATTATAAATGTCAATGTATATTGTCACAAGATTTATCTGTGCTGTTTGGTTAGCTTTCGGAACTTGACTTTCCAAGATTGCTTCAGCAATGAATGGGAGGCACATGGTGAGAATGGACCCCACACAGCTTTTGGTACCAAAGCCTGGGCACATCCCACACATAGCAGGAAGCTACTCTCACATATTTGGCAGTCCTGCTGGGGCATGGAGCCACGGGCAACCTGGCTGCCCCAAGTCCTTCCCTAAATGAGAGGATCTCCTTGGAAGTATGCAAGCCAACATCTCCAGTGGCAAAGCTTAGAAAATAAATTCTTGGAGCAAAAGGAGATGAGAAGGAAAACAAACACATTGCAGTCTCTTGGCCAGCATCAACAGTGGGTGAAGAAATCCTTTAACTTGGTAGTTTGGAAACAGGGGCATTCAAGGTGAAGAATATTTTTCTATTGTTCAGTGATTGAATTCTGTCCTTCTTTGATTTGTGATTTATAATGTACTGTGTTTTTTATTGCTGTTGTTTGCGGCTTTTTTTCTTTAAGAAACAAAACCACATCCAATAGGAAATGACAATAGACGATTACCCTCCAGATTTTAATAAAGTTATGCAGAGGGTATTTTTAATGAACTTTAAAACATTTTATGGAAGGAAATACAATATCTTAAGAATCTGCTATGTGCTAGACAGTATGTTAAGTGTTTAACAAATTATTTTATTTGGTTCTAATAATTAAACTGATAAAATATTTATCTCTGTCTTGTTGATGTAGAATTTAAGGTACAATGAAGTAAACTGACATGTTCATAGTCATCCAGCCACAAATGTGACTTTAGGAACTCAAACTTCAGCTCTACCTTTGTTTGACAAAGAAATCCATTCTGTGTTACCACACTGTAAGGCAAATTGCATACATTTTCTCCTCATTTTTAATTACTAATTTTGTCACATAACAATATCTTATACCAAATGTGAATTTAGGTATTTTCCAGAAATCTCCATTGTCAATTGTATATTTTTATTTTAACAGGATTTCTTAGAGATATGTTTTCAACCTATCTGGTTACATGATTCAAATTGAACATTATTACACAGAATCAAAAAATAACTAAATTACAAGACTACCTAGGGAATGTCTTGTTCTGCAATGTCCATGGTCATCACTAGCCACATGTGGCCATTTAAATTTAAATTAATTAAAACTTAATTCTGGTTTCTGGTTCCACATGTAAGAAGCTTGGAAATTGCCACCCCATTCTAACAACATGTAAAAAGCTATACAATCAGAAAAATCAGTAGCTCTTCTTGAATCCAAAAGAGAGAGGCAGGACACACAACGAACTGCTGCCCCAAGATTGGAAAGACAGGTGGAATACCAGCAGTCACAGCTTAGCACCACTGCCTCACAAGCAGAAACCTCCAAGGCAACCCGGGCTGGAGTAAGAAACCTAACTGTAATTAACAAATTGCTGAAGGCTTAGTGTGGACAACTCTGAGAGTTAAAAACTCCAGGGGAACTCAGTGATTCGGGGGCCCTCACAATTTTGTAAGATTTATGTCCAGGAGATTGACCAGGTTCTCACAATAAATATCAGAGAAAAATCCCTTCATGGTTTCTGTAGGGAAGAGGAAAACAAACCATTTTGAAATCTGCCAAAGCATCCTGTCCTTAATAAGGCCTGCCTTCAGAAGAAACTAGTTAACCACAGCCTGACATGCTGGGTTTTTATTAAAGCCTAACTAACCTGGAGGAAGAGAAACACTCAACTTCAGCCTACTGTAGCTATCTGTCCTATCTAAAGTGGGTGAACTTAGTAGCATACATGAAGTTTATAGTTCGGAGACATAGACTAACTAGAAGACTGAGAGCTAATAATAAGAAGAGAATGCTTCCCCTTCGCACATACCTTACCACCACATTTTTAAAGGGCTATTTACAGAAATTCCTTTTATCCAGTACATCACATCCTACTATCAAGAAAATAATTACAAAGCACACCAAAAGGCAAAAAACACAATTTGAAGAGATGAGCAAGCATCAGAACCAGATATGGCAGAGATATTGGAATTAACAGACTGAGAATTCGAAACAACGGTGATTAACATGCTGAGGGCTATAAGGGATAAAGTAGACAGCATGCAAGAACAGATAAGCAAAGTAAGCAGAGCAATGGAAATCATAAGAAAGAATCAAAAAAGAAATACTAGATGTCAAAAACACTGTAACAGATATGAAGAATGACTTTGATGGGTTTATTAATATGCTGGATACAAGTGGGGAAAGAATCTCTGAGTTTCAGGATATATCAATAGAAACCTCCAAAACTGAAAAGAGAACAAACACTAAATATTAAAAACAGGAATGGGAGGAGCCAAGATGGCCGAATAGGAACAGCTCCGGTCTCCAGCTCCCAGCCCCAGCAACACAGAAGACGGGTGATTTCTGCATTTCTGCTTGAGGTACTGGTTTCATCTCACTAGGGAGTGCCAAACAGTGCGTGCAGGACAGTCGGTGAAGCGCACTGTGCGCGAGCCGAAGCAGGGCGAGGCATTGCCTCACTCGGGAAGCGCAAGGGGTCAGGGAGTTCCCTTTCCTAGTCAAAGAAAGGGGAAACAGACGGCACCTGGAATATCGGGTCAGTCCCATCCTAATACTGCGCTTTTCCAACGGGCCTGGAAAACGGCAC